>NC_084575.2:34375566-34465566 GCF_033978685.3 Nerophis lumbriciformis
TTTTTGTTATGTTCACGTATATGTCATGTTTTTTCAATGTTAACACTTTTGTACAAATAAGTACATTTGCACTTTATTTTTCAATGTGTTTGTTCTGTAAAGGAATGAGTTAATGTTTAAAATGACTGGTTAATAGTGCTATTATAAAGTGCAATGTCAGCACAATTTTCTTTCCTGCAATTTAAAATGCACTTGTTTTAATAAATAAATACAGCGTTTGAAAAGCATACACAATCTGTGTTAATATATTAGTCTGTGGTTAAAAGGACTTGAAAGGACTCGAAACTCAAAATGCAGGACTTAGGACTTGACTTGAGACTTTCCAGTCTTGACTTTGGACTTGACTCGGGGCTTGCCTGTCTTGACTCGGGACTTGACTCGGACTTGAGGGCAAAGACTTGAGACTTACTTGTGACTTGCAAAACAATGACTTGGTCCCACCTCTGCCCTCTACAATCTGTATTAATAGTGTGCCAGCCCAACCATTTGTTATGCAGTATGCACCTTCTGCTTGCACACGTACGTGACAGCAAGGCATACTTGGTCAACAGCCATACAGGTTACACTGACGGTGACCATATAAAACAACTTTAACACTCTTACTAATAATGCGCCACACTGTGAACCCACACCAAACAAGAATGACAAAACACATTTCGGGAGAACATCTGCACCGTAACACAACATAAACACAACAGGACAAATACCCAGAATCCCATGCGGCCCCAATAAGTTTTGCAACTTCTTTAAGTCGGGGTCCACGTAAATCAATTCATGGTGACAGGACAATGACCCCAAACTGTCATGACGTGGACTATGGCTATGCAAATTACTGCGTGGATTGTTTTTCCAAGATGCAAAACGACTTGACTGGACACGGCGTGAAGGGAAAGACATGTTTAATTCTGACTATAAAAAGAACAAACAAAAGGCGGGCACAGGGCGGAGATACAAACTTGGCTATGAAAACAAAAACTAACACATGGACAGAAACTATGAACATAAAACAAACAACACTTACAGTGGCATGAGCGGAGCATGAAATTAACATCAGCATGAAACTATGAACAGGCATGAACAATGTCAATGTCGCCAGGACGACCAACAGAAAATGACAGGCTTAAACAATAGTGACATGATTGGCAACAGGTGCGTGAGTCCAAATGAAACAGGTGAAAACCAATGGGTTGCTATGGTAACAAAAACAATGGAGCATAAACAGAAACTAAAAGAGTCCAAAAACCAAACAGAACATAGCCAAACAAAACATGATCAAAAGACATGATGCAAACACACGTCAAACATGGTAAAGAACTGGCTAAATCAGGCTAGAATGAAGATTTTAGAATGGCTTTCTTAAAGTCCTGACTTAAACGTGTGGACAATGCTAAAGAAACAAGTCCATGTCAGAAAACCAACACATTTAGCTGAACTGCACCAATGTTGTCAAGAGGAGTGGTCAAAAATTCAAGCAGAAGCTTGTGGATGGCTACCAAAAGTGCCTTATTGCAGGTAAACTTGCCAAGGGACATGTAAGCAAATATTAACATTGCTGTATGTATACTTTTGACCCTCACATTTTCAGTAGACCCATAATAAAGTCATAAAAGAACGAAACTTCATGAATGTTTTTGGTGACGAACAAGTAACTCTTCCGGGCTACATTATACACCCCTGCTACCACCAAACCCCGCCCCCACCCCAACCCTGCTCCCTCACACATCAACCCCCCCCCCCCCCCCTCCCCTCTCTGTGCGTCGGTTGAGGTGGGCGGGGTTTGGTAGCGGGGGTGTATAATGTATCCCGGTAGAGATAGGGCTGCATGGGATTCTGGGTATGTGTTCTGTTGTGTTTATGTTGTGTTACTGTGCAGATGTTCTCCCGAAACGTGTTTGTCATTCTTGTTTGGTGTGGGTTAGTGATGGGTTGATGAGGCGTCATGAAGCGTTTCGACACATTGCAAAACTGTATTGATACTGTGTCGATACTGTGTCACTAAATACTGACATCTGCTGGACATTAAAAATCCCTACAGGCAACCTATGGACCGACTCAACTGACACTGATTTGATGCCCTAGTACAGGGGTCACCAACCTTTTTGAAACCAAAAACTACTTCTTGGGTACTGATTAATGCGAAGGGCTACCAGTTTGATACACACTTAAATAAATAAATATATTGTCATTTGTAAGTTACACGTAAGTGTGATTTAAACAACAATAGCTAAATAAATACATTTATATATATAAAAAAATGGGTATTTCTGTCTGTCATTCCGTCGTACATTTTTTTTTTCCTTTTACGGAAGGTTTTTTGTAGAGAATAAATGATGAAAAAAACCACTTAATTGAACGGTTTAAAAGAGGGGAAAACACGAAAAAAATTAAAATAAAATTTTGAAACATAGTTTATCTTCAATTTCAACTCTTTAAAATTCAAAATTCAACCGACAAAAAGAAGAGAAAAACTAGCTTATTTGAATCTTTTTGAAAAAAATTAAAAAATAATTTATGGAACATCATTAGTAATTTTTCCTGATTAAGATACATTTTAGAATTTTGATGACATGTTTTAAATTGGTTAAAATCCAATCTGCACTTTGTTAGAATATTTAACAAATTGGACCAAGCTATATTTCTAACAAAGACAAATCAGTATTTCTTCTAGATTTTCCAGAACAAAAATTTTAAAAGAAATTCAAAATACTTTGAAATAAGATTTAATTTTGATTCTACAGATTTTCTAGATTTGCCAGAATATTCTTTTTGAATTTTAATCATAGTAAGTTTGAAGAAATATTTCACAAATATTCTTTGTCGAAAAAACAGAAGCTAAAATATTTATTATTCTTTACAATAAAAAATAAATACATTTACTTGAACATTGATTTAAATTGTCAGGAAAGAAGAGGAAGAAATTTAAAAGGTAAAAAGGTATGTTTGTTCAAAAATCCTAAAATCATTTTTAAGGTTGTATTTTTTCTCTAAAATTGTATTTCTAAAAGTAATAAGAAGCAAAGTACAAAATAAATGAATTTATTTAAACAAGTGAAGACCCATCCATCCATCCATTTTCTACCGCTTATTCCAAGTGAAGACCAAGTCTTTAAAATATTTTCTTGGATTTTCAAATTCTATTTGAGTTTTGTCTCTTTTAGAATTAAAAATGTCGGAGACCAGCTTGCTGGTAAATAAATAACATTTTAAAAATAGAGGCAGCTCACTGGTAAGTGCTGCTCTTTGAGCTATTTTTAGAACAGGCCAGCGGGCGACTGATCTGGTCCTTACGGGCTACCTGGTGACCGCGGGCACCGCGTTGGTGACCCCTGCCCTAGTATATACAATAATATAAACCAAGTCATTGTATTTCATTCAGGATTATTTCATATCTTCATTTAAATAAAAATATATTTGTATCTTTTTTAGATACAGTCAATAAATAATGTGAACATGTATCATAACATGGAAATCTAAGAGAACGTGTTGTGGATGATTGTGGACTGGGAATTGTTTTAATTTAATTTTTTACACATTTTTATTAAAAAAAAAAAAAAAAAAGTTTTTCCGACGTATTACATTTTAGACGATTGCTCTTCTTAGTTATTATTTCTCCGGCTGTAGAAAAGACACGCTCACAGGGCACAGAGGAGGCGTCAGTGCGACACAGTTGGCGTATCGGTCACGTGACCAAAACAGCTCATGATCGGTCACGTGACTTTCTAAAACCGACACAGGGTTTTGCTCTATGAGCTCGACGCATGCGCCGATGCATCGGTGTTGCCGGACCCATCACTACTGACAAGAGCCATTCATTTAAAACCCGCGTGCCACACCAGCATTCAAATTCCATATAAAGGTGTGGGCAGCGTGTCTGAGACCCCTGGTTTATACGTAGCACAAAGCAAAAAAAAAAACTTTGTATGCAGTGTTATTTCATTTTAAATTTCAAAAAATGTTTGCGTCTCCCATTGTTTTCTATAATTTGTGAAACTGATCAAAGTGGCTCTTTGACTGGTAAAGGTTGCCGACCCCTGTTCACGCTCTTCTCGCCGCCTTTGTTGGTGACCGACTGTTCACCCTCTGACCTCCGCAGGCCGCATGGTTTTCGTGTCGAGCATCTTTGCCTTCTTCAACTGCCTGAACATGGCCTGCTACAGCGTGTCCAAGCGAGGACTGGAGGCCTTTGCCGACTGCCTGCGGGTGGAAATGGCCAGCTTCGGTGTGAAGGTACGATGACACAAAGACTGGAACAACACACATATTTGTGAAAATAAACATAGAAGAGAACTGCAAAATCTTGATATTAGTACGCCAGTATCAATTCAAAACTGGTTCTACTTTTGGTATTGGTACTATCGATATTGGGATTGATGCAACTAACACATACTTGCCAACCCTCCCGGATTTTCCGGGAGACTCCCGAAATTCAGCGCCTCTCCCGAAAATCTCCCGAAATTCAGGTGGAGCTGGAGGCCACGCCCCCTCCAGCTCCATGCGGACCTGAGTGACGTGTTGACAGCCTGTTCTCACGTCCGCTTTCCCACAATATAAACAGCCTGCCTGCCCAATCACGTTATAACTGTAGAATGATCGAAGGCGAGTTCTTGATTTCTTATGTGGGTTTATTGTTAGGCAGTTTCATTAACGTCCTCCCAGCGAGGTAACAACACACAACAACAGCAGTCAAGTCTTCGTCTACCGTAAAGCAGTTCGTCTGCCGTAAACAGCAATGTTGTGACACTTTTAAACAGGACAATACTGCCATCTACTGTACATGCATATGTGACCCACCCATAATGTGTCACATTTTTGCGTTGATTTATTTATTTCATTTTGTGGTTTGAATTCATTTTTGGAGCTGTCATTACACATTTATCAGTATTCACATTGGTCAGTAGGGGCCAGTAGGGCGTTTCTTCCCAATTGAATGCTATCACCTGCAGACCGGAAGTGTCTTATCAGTCTGATGAGCGCGACCAGTCTGTGAACAATTGAAACGTCCTGTGTGCTTTTTCCTCCTGTATAACAGGTTAGTTTTGGTGAATCAACTCACTGAATAATATCCATGTGATCTTTATAAGTTTAAGTACACATTCTGATGGTGGAGCCTAACTCTAAAGTGTTTGTGAGTTGTAGTTTGTATTTGTGAATGAATCCAGTGCACAGCTGCAGTAATCAATACAAAAAGGCGACGTGAGTGCGCAATGTTTATATAGGAACTTCTGATCCTAATTCAGACTCCCAAATTAGAGCTCCCGTTTTCTTATTGATTTTATAATGTATATTTGTATAATAATAATAATAACTGGGATTTATATAGCGCTTTTCTAAGTACCCAAAGTCGCTTTACATGTAGAACCCATCATTCATTCACACCTGGTGGTGGTAAGCTACTTTCATAGCCACAGCTGCCCTGGGGTAGACTGACGGAAGCGTGGCTGCAATTTGCGCCAACGGCCCCTCCGACCACCACCTATCATTCATCATTCAATTCACCGGTGTGAGTGGCACCGGGGGCAAAGGGTGAAGTGTCCCGCCCAAGGACACAACGGCAGCGATTTTTGGATGGTAAGAGGCGGGGAGCGAACCTGCAACCCTCAGGTTACTGGCACGGTTGCTCTACCCACTACGCCATAATGTGTGTGTTCTGAAATAGTGACAGAGAATAGAACAAGGATGGACAATTCAACCCTTAACTCAACAATGAGTAGATGAGTGTTATGTGTGTGTATATGTGTAAATAAATGAACACTGAAATTCAAGTATTTATTTTATTTATATATATATATATATATATATATATATATATATATATATATATATATATATATATATATATATATATATATATATATATATATATATATATGTAATAAAATATATATATATATATATATATATGTATGTGTGGGAAAAAAATCACAAGACTACTTCATCTCTACAGGCCTGTTTCATGAGGGGTTCCCTCAATCATCAGGAGATTTTAATGGGAGCATTCACATACCATGGTTTGTATAGGGCACAGAGTGGGTGGGTACAGGCTGGCGTAGGGGCGTGGTGATTGGCTCATGTGTTACCTAGGAGGTGTTTCCGTCTGTGGCGGCATGCTGATACAATTTCGCTGCGCTTGTTGAGGGATGACAGGTCTGGACGGTATATAATAAACAGTTTCTCTTTCAAGCATAGGTTGCATCTTTTATTACCACTATTGTAAGGTGTGCTGGATGCAAGAATTTGCCATGAGAAACTGTTTATTATTTACCGTCCAGACCTGTCATCCCTCAACAAGCGCAGCGAAATTGTAACAGCATGCCGCCACAGACGGAAACACCTCCTAGGTAACACATGAGCCAATCACCACGCCCCTACACCAGCCTGTACCCACCCACTCTGTGCCCTATATAAACCATGGTATGTGAATGCTCCCATTAAAATCTCCTGATGATTGAGGGAACCCCTCATGAAACAGGCCTGTAGAGATGAAGTAGTCTTGTGATTTTTTTTCCCACACATACATATATATATATATATATATATATATATATATATATATATATATATATATATATATATATATATATATATATATATATATATATATATATATAGCTAGAATTCACTGAAAGTCAAGTATTTCTTATATATCTTAACCACGCCCCCACCCCACCCCTGACCACGCCCCCCACCTCCCGAAATCAGAGGTCTCAAGGTTGGCAAGTATGAACTAACCCCTACACACAAATCATAATATTTGTAGTGATATTATTGTGAAGATTTCAACTTTTTCCCATTACATTCTGTCTTTTTGCTCATTTTTCAGCGATTGTTGTTTGGGACGCCGCTGATTTGGGGGTAAATAAATGGATTGTTCTCCACTTTCAGGTGAGCATCATTCAGCCAGGTAACTTCGGCCAAGCCACCAACATCGTGAAGATGAAGACGGTGTCAGATATCTGGGCTAAGTTCGATGACGAGCGCAAGCGAACCTTCAACCAAGCCTACATTAAGATGGCCATCGAGTACTTTGTCTCAACGTGCAGGACGGGATTCACCAACGCGGAGAAGGTCATCCACGCCATGCTGCACGCAGTCACGGCGCCCTCCCCGAATCACAGATACATGATCGTTTCAGCCACCGATCGGGTTTTCTTCCAGCTCTACCCTTATCTGCCCACGGCTCTCACGGACGCCGTCTTTTCTCTCAGCTCCATGTACGCTAAAAGGAGAGAAATGCTTTATTTCAAGTAGATTTTACAAGTACCGTATTTTCCGCACCATAAGGCGCCCTGGGTTAAAAGCCGCGCCTTCAATGAACGGCATATTTCAAAACTTTGTCCACCTATAAGCCGCCCCGTGTTGTAAGCCGCATCTAACTGCGCTAAAGGAATGTCAAAAAAACAGTCAGATAGGTCAGTCAAACTTTAATAATATATTAAAAACCAGCGTTCTAACAACTCTGTTCACTCCCAAAATGTACGCAAATGTGCAATCACAAACATACGTATATCAACATGGACGGAGGTGCGTGAAAAAAGCCACCCGGCCTCTTCGCGTAAACTTAAACTTACCTTAACCACTCGCTCATCTTTTCTTCATCCATCCCTTCGAGTTAGCTTTTATGATGACGCCGGCTGGAAAGGTCTCTTTTGGCAAGGTCTTCCTTTTGAATATCACCATGGGTGGAAGTTTCTGGCCATTAGCATGGCAAGCTAGAACCACAGTGAAGGATGACTTCTCATTCCCTGTGGTGCGAATATTCACCGTACGTGCTCCCGTTGTATCCACAGTGCGGTTCACAGGAATATCAGTTGCTGTGAAATAGTAATCCGTGTGCGGATGGAGAGATTGCGTCTTTTCATGAACCGGATCCCTGACGCTTAGTAGGAGCCATTTTGTGGTCTTTACAGATGTAAACACACAAAGGAAATGAAACGTACGGTGATATCCGCGCGCTTTTTCTTCTTCTACGCGGGCGGGTGGTTGCTTACAGTAGAAGAAGAAGCGCTTCCTGTTCTATGGGGGCGGGTGCTTACCTTGGCGGTTGCTTGCGTAGAAGAAGAAGCGCTTCCTGTTTTACTGGGAAAAAAGATGGCGGCTGTTTACCGAAGTTGCGAGATCGAAACTTTATGAAAATGAATCTTAATATTAATCCATATATAAAGCGCACCGGGTTAAAAGGCGCACTGTCAGCTTTTGAGAAAATTTGTGGTTTTTAGGTGCGGCTAATAGTGCGGAAAATACGGTACTTTTATTTTTTGTATACATTTAACTGTTGTTCCTAATATTATTTGTGTGTGTGGCGCCCTCACTCGTAACACCTCTCCAATGTGCATGTACACCACATTTCAATTGTGCTGGGTTTTATCCCGGCTTATGTATATTATGTACCGTAAACACAAACAACTGTGAACCATTTCTGAATTAAACGTTTCTGCTCTTTTCTTAATATGTTCTACATTTCTTCTATGGTATACTTCCCAAATGCACACGCGTCTAACGGGATGGAAGTGGTGGGTGTGTACGTAATCAGGGAGTATTTAGCTTGTGTTGGGGAGGATAATATGTGATGCCATATGTATGCGCCACATCAGTGGTTCTCTAACTTGTCTCACCAAGTAGCACCATAATGACCAACAGTAAAATAGCATAGCATAGTACAGTGGTCCCCAACCTTTTTGTAGCTGCGGACCGGTCAACGCTTGAAAATTTGTCCCACAAGGGGGATGTTTTTTGGGGTTTTTTTGTCATAAAGAAATACAATCATGTGTGCTTACGGACTGTATCCCTGCAGACTGTATTGATATATGTTGGAATAATTGTAAGTTATCACAAAAGAAACGTATTATGAATGCTGTCTTTCGAGGCCTAACAAGAGGAAGAAGGCTCGTGAAACGCCACTGTGATTTCAACACGGACAGATGGCAGGATCTGCTCAACTTCCAGAGGAACTCTCTTTGAAGTGTTAAACGAACTCTCTCTGAAGTATTTCACAAACTCTCTTCCAACTATTTGGTAACCGAGGTCAACGCTATTTACGACCCGCTGCCCTCTTGAAGTCGCTGTGGTCAGGAGACGGGAGGGGTTATCCATTTGTCCTCCAACACCTGCCCCAGCTGGATCCAGGAAGAGCCCGAGCCCGAGAAATCCTCTTCTTGGTCTTCAAAGCGACCGAAAACAATGACTGTTTTACATACTTCCCATTCCTGCTGTGACATGTGTTGGTGCGTGAACATTGAACATCTGAATAAATGAGGAGACGAAAACCTTCTTCGTCAGAGCGTGGTGCAGGACTGTACAGAGAGTGCAGTGGCCATGTCTCTCCTCAATATTGAGTCCAAATTGAATTCTGTCTCTGTTTGATTCCTTGCCTTTTGTCTTGTTTAATAGATGTCCTCAGTGTTTGAACGTGACAATATATATTGATATATAAGGTAGGAACCACAATATTAATAACAGAAAGAAACAACCCTTTTGTGTGAATAGGGGAGGGAGGTTTTTTGGGTTGGTGCACTAATTGTAAGTGTATCTTGTGTTTTTTACAAGCCCCGTTTCCATATGAGTTGGGGAATTGTGTTAGAAGTAAATATAAACGGAATACAATGATTTGCAAATCCTTCTCAACCCATATTCAGTTGAATATGCTACAAAGACAACATATTTGATGTTCAAACTGATCAACTTTTTTTTGTTGTTGCAAATAATCATTAACTTTAGAATTTGATGGCAGCAACACGTGACAAAGAAGTTGGGAAAGGTGGCAATAAATACTGATAAAGTTGAGGAATGCTCATCAAACACTTATTTGGAACATCCCACAGGTGTGCAGGCTAATTGGGAACAGGTGGGTGCCATGATTGGGTGTAAAAACAGCTTCCCAAAAAATGCTCAGTCTTTCACAAGAAAGGATGGGGTGAGGTACACCCCTTTGTCCACAACTGCGTGAGCAAATAGTCAAACAGTTTAAGAACAACGTTTCTCAAAGTGCAATTGCAAGAAATTTAGGGATTTCAACATCTACGCTCCATAATATCATCAAAAGGTTCAGAGAATCTGGAGAAATCACTCCACGTAAGCGGCATGGCCGGAAACCAACATTGAATGACCGTGACCTTCCATCCCTCAGACGGCACTGTATGAAAAACCCACATCAATCTCTAAAGGATATCACCACATGGGCTCAGGAACACTTCAGAAAACCACTGTCAGTAACTACAGTTGGTCGCTACATCTGTAAGTGCAAGTTAAAGCTCTACTATGCAAAGCCAAAGCCATTTATCAACAACATCCAGAAACGCCCGAGATCATCTAAGATGGACTCATGCAAAGTGGAAAAGTGTTCTGTGGTCTGACGAGTCCACATTTCAAATTGTTTTTGGAAATATTCGACATCGTCTCATCCGGACCAAAGGGGAAGCGAACCATCCAGACTGTTATCGACGCAAAAGCCAGCGTCTGTGATGGTATGGGGGTGTATTAGTGCCCAAGACATGGGTAACTTACACATCTGTGAAGGCACCATTAATGCTGAAAGGTACATACAGGTTTTGGAACAACATATGCTGCCATCTAAGTGCCGTCTTTTTCATGGACGCCCCTGCTTATTTCAGCAAGACAATGCCAAGCCACATTCAGCACGTGTTACAACAGCGTGGCTTCGTAAAAAAAAGAGTGCGGGTACTTTCCTGGCCCGCCTGCAGTCCAGACCTGTCTCCCATCGAAAATGTGTGGCGCATTATGAAGCGTAAAATACGACAGCGGAGACCCCGGACTGTTGAACGACTGAAGCTCTACATAAAACAAGAATGGGAAAGAATTCCACTTTCAAAGCTTCAACAATTAGTTTCCTCAGTTCCCAATAGTTTATTGAGTGTTGTTAAAAGAAAAGGTGATGTAACACAGTGGTGAACATGCACTTTCCCAACTTCTTTGTCACGTGTTGCAGCCATGAAATTATAAGTTAATGAATATTTGCAAAAAAAAAAAAAAAGTTTATGAGTTTGAACATCAAATATGTTGTCTTTGTAGCATATTCAACTGAATATGGGTTGAAAAGGATTTGCAAATCATTGTATTCCGTTTATATTTACATCTAACACAATTTCCTAACTCATATGGAAACGGGGTTTGTATGTTGATTCAATAAAAATAAAAAAAGTTTTTTATTTTTTTTGTTTCTTGTGCGGCCTGGTACCAATCGATCCACGGACCGGTACCGGGCCACGGTCCGGTGGTTGGGGACCACTGGTGTAGTAGGCCTAAGTAATCATTAAAAACAAGTCATATGTTTATTTAACAAGAATACTTGATATTTTGACCACTTTCCACACAGTTTGAACAGTAACACTGTGTTTGAATATAGGAAAATAAAACTTAAAGAATCAAATGGTTGGGAAAATCTCTGCGCTGCTGACTCGTCTCCGCTCGGGATGGTTTCCTGCTGACCCCACTATGGACTGGACTCTTACTGTTATGTTGGATCCACTATGGACTGGACTCTCACAATATTATGTTAGATCCACTATGGACTGGACTCTCACACTATTATGTTAGATCCACTATGGACTGGACTCTCACACTATTATGTTAGATCCACTATGGACTGGACTCTCACACTATTATGTTAGATCCACTATGGACTGGACTCTCACACTATTATGTTAGATCCACTATGGACTGGACTCTCACAATATTATGTTAGATCCACTATGGACTGGACTCTCACACTATTATGTTAGATCCACTATGGACTGGACTCTCACACTATTATGTTAGATCCACTATGAACTGCACTCTCAAAATATTATGTTAGATCCACTATAGACTGGACTCTCACACTATTATGTTAGATCCACTATGGACTGGACTCTCACAATATTATGTTAGATCCACTATGGACTGGACTCTCACACTATTATGTTAGATCCACTATGGACTGGACTCTCACTATTATGTTAGATCCACTATGGACTGGACTCTCACAATATTATGTTAGATCCACTATGGACTGGACTCTCACTATTATGTTAGATCCACTATGGACTGGACTCTCACTATTATGTTAGATCCACTATGGACTGGACTCTCACTATTATGTTAGATCCACTATGGACTGGACTCTCATACTATTATGTTAGATCCACTATGGACTGGACTCTCACAATATTATGTTAGATCCACTATGGACTGGACTCTCACTATTATGTTAGATCCACTATGGACTGGACTCTCACACTATTATGTTAGATCCACTATGGACTGGACTCTCACACTATTATGTTAGATCCACTATGGACTGGACTCTCACTATTATGTTAGATCCACTATGGACTGGACTCTCACACTATTATGTTAGATCCACTATGGACTGGACTCTCACACTATTATGTTAGATCCACTATGGACTGGACTCTCACAATATTATGTTAGATCCACTATGGACTGGACTCCCACTATTATGTTAGATCCACTATGGACTGGACTCCCACTATTATGTTAGATCCACTATGGACTGGACTCTCACACTATTATGTTAGATCCACTATGGACTGGACTCCCACTATTATGTTAGATCCACTATGGACTGGACTCTCACAATATTATGTTAGATCCACTATGGACTGGACTCCCACTATTATGTTAGATCCACTATGGACTGGACTCCCACTATTATGTTAGATCCACTATGGACTGGACTCTCACACTATTATGTTAGATCCAGTATGGACTGGACTCTCACAATATTATGTCAGACCCACTCGACATCCATTGCATTCGGTCTCCCCTAGAGGAGCCGGGGGGTTACCCACATATGCGGTCCTCTCCAAGGTTTCTCATAGTCATTCACATCGACGTCCCACTGGGGTGAGTTTTTCCTTGCCCTTATGTGGGCTCTGTACCGAGGATGTCGTTGTGGCTTGTGCAGCCCTTTGAGACACTTGTGATTTAGGGCTATATAAATAAACATTGATTGATTGATTTTTTACTGTACTATCCTATTGTTGTGATCATTATTAGTAGTTTGTAGTTAGTTTCTAGTAGTTATTTTTGCTGTGAGTAGTAGTGATAGCTATTGTTTTTACTGTACTATCCTATTGTTGTGATTATTAGTAGTAGTTAGTTTTTAGTAGTTATTTTTGCTGTGAGTGGTAGTGATAGCTATTGTTTTTTTTACTTTACTATCCTATTGTTGTTGTGATTATTATTAGTAGTTTGTAGTTAGTTTTTAGTAATTTTTGCTGTGAGTAGTAGTGATAGCTATTGTTTTTTACTGTACTATCCTATTGTTGTTGTGATTATTATTAGTAGTTTGTAGTTAGTTTGTAGTAATTTTTGCTGTGAGTAGTAGTGATAGCTATTGTTTTTTACTTTACTATCCTATTGTTGTTGTGATTATTATTAGTAGTTTGTAGTTAGTTTGTAGTAATTTTTGCTGTGAGTAGTAGTGATAGCTATTGTTTTTTACTGTATTATCATATTGTTGTTGTGATTATTATTAGTAGTTATGTTTGCTATGAGTAATAGTGATAGCTATTGTTTTTACTCCTATTGTTGTTGTGATCATTGTTAGTAGTTTTTAGTAGTTATTTTTGCTATGAGTAATAGTGATAGCTATTGTTTTTACTCCTATTGTTGTTGTGATCATTGTTAGTAGTTTTTAGTAGTTATTTTTGCTATGAGTAACAGTGATAGCAATTGTTTTTTACTGTACTATCCTATTGTTGTTGTGATCATTATTAGTTTGTCGTTAGTTTTTAGTAATTATTTTTGCTGTGAGTAGTAGTGATAGCAATTGTTTTTTACTGTACTATCCTATTGTTGTTGTGATGATTATTAGTAGTTTGTCGTTAGTTTTTAGTAATTATTTTTGCTGTGAGTAGTAGTGATAGCTATTGTTTTTACTGTATTATCATATTGTTGTTGTGATTATTATTAGTAGTCATTTTTGCTATGAGTAATAGTGATAGCTATTGTTTTTTACTGTACTATCCTATTGTTGTTGTGATCATTATTAGTAGTTTGTCGTTAGTTTTTAGTAGTTATTTTTGCTGTGAGTTGTAGTGATAGCTATTGTTTTTTACTGTACTATCCAATTGTTGTTGTGATTATTATTAGTAGTTTGTCGTTAGTTTTTAGTAATTATTTTTGCTGTGAGTAGTAGTGATAGCTATTGTTTTTTACTGTATTATCATATTGTTGTTGTGATTATTATTAGTAGTTATGTTTGCTATGAGTAATAGTGATAGCTATTGTTTTTACTCCTATTGTTGTTGTGATCATTGTTAGTAGTTTTTAGTAGTTATTTTTGCTATGAGTAATAGTGATAGCTATTGTTTTTACTCCTATTGTTGTTGTGATCATTGTTAGTAGTTTTTAGTAGTTATTTTTGCTATGAGTAACAGTGATAGCAATTGTTTTTTACTGTACTATCCTATTGTTGTTGTGATCATTATTAGTTTGTCGTTAGTTTTTAGTAATTATTTTTGCTGTGAGTAGTAGTGATAGCAATTGTTTTTTACTGTACTATCCTATTGTTGTTGTGATGATTATTAGTAGTTTGTCGTTAGTTTTTAGTAATTATTTTTGCTGTGAGTAGTAGTGATAGCTATTGTTTTTACTGTATTATCATATTGTTGTTGTGATTATTATTAGTAGTCATTTTTGCTATGAGTAATAGTGATAGCTATTGTTTTTTACTGTACTATCCTATTGTTGTTGTGATCATTATTAGTAGTTTGTCGTTAGTTTTTAGTAGTTATTTTTGCTGTGAGTTGTAGTGATAGCTATTGTTTTTTACTGTACTATCCAATTGTTGTTGTGATTATTATTAGTAGTTTGTCGTTAGTTTTTAGTAATTATTTTTGCTGTGAGTAGTAGTGATAGCTATTGTTTTTTACTGTACTATCGTATTGTTGTTGTGATTATTATTAGTAGTTTGTCGTTAGTTTTTAGTAATTATTTTTGCTGTGAGTAGTAGTGATAGCTATTGTTTTTTACTGTACTATCGTATTGTTGTTGTGATTATTATTAGTAGTTTGTCGTTAGTTTTTAGTAATTATTTTTGCTGTGAGTAGTAGTGATAGCTATTGTTTTTTACTGTACTATCCTATTGTTGTTGTGATTATTATTAGTAGTTTGTAGTTAGTTTTTAGTAATTTTTGCTGTGAGTAGTAGTGATAGCTATTGTTTTTACCGTACTATCCTATTGTTGTTGTGATTATTATTAGTAGTTAGTTTTGCTGTGTGTGGTAGTGATAGCTATTGTTTTTTACTGTACTATCCTATTGTTGTTGTGATTATTATTAGTAGTTTGTAGTTAGTTTTTAGTAATTTTTGCTGTGAGTAGTAGTGATAGCTATTGTTTTTTACTGTATTATCATATTGTTGTTGTGATTATTATTAGTAGTTTGTAGTTAGTTTTTAGTAATTTTTGCTGTGAGTAGTAGTGATAGCTATTGTTTTTTACTGTATTATCATATTGTTGTTGTGATTATTATTAGTAGTTATTTTTGCTATGAGTAATAGTGATAGCTATTGTTTTTACTGTACTATCCTATTGTTGTTGTGATCATTATTAGTAGTTTGTCGTTAGTTTTTAGTAGTTATTTTTGCTGTGAGTGGTAGCTATTGTTTTTTACTGTACTATCCTATTGTTGTGATTATTATTAGTAGTTAGTTTTTAGTAGTTATTTTTGCTGTGAGTGGTAGTGATAGCTATTGTTTTTTTACTGTACTAGTAATTTTTGCTATGAGTAATAGTTTTTACTCCTATTGTTGTTGTGATTATTATTAGTAGTTATGTTTGCTATGAGTAATAGTGATAGCTATTGTTTTTACTCCTATTGTTGTTATGATCATTATTAGTAGTTTTTAGTATTTATTTTTGCTGTGAGTGGTAGTGATAGCTATTGTTTTTTACTGTACTATCCTATTGTTGTTGTGATTATTAGTAGTAGTTTGTAGCTAGTTTTTAGTAATTTTTGCTGTGAGTAGTAGTGATAGCTTTTGTTTTTTACTGTATTATCATATTGTTGTTGTGATTATTATTAGTAGTTATGTTTGCTATGAGTAATAGTGATAGCTATTGTTTTTACTCCTATTGTTGTTGTGATCATTATTAGTAGTTTTTAGTATTTATTTTTGCTGTGAGTAGTAGTGATAGCAATTGTTTTTTACTGTACTATACTATTGTTGTTGTGATCATTATTAGTAGTTTGTCGTTAGTTTTTAGTAATTATTTTTGCTGTGAGTAGTAGTGATAGCTATTGTTTTTTACTGTACTATCCTATTGTTGTGATCATTATTAGTAGTTTGTAGTTAGTTTTTAGTAGTTATTTTTGCTGTGAGTAGTAGTGATAGCTATTGTTTTTACTGTATTATCATATTGTTGTTGTGATTATTATTAGTAATTTTTTTTGCTATGAGTAATAGTGATAGCTATTGTTTTTTACTGTACTATCCTATTGTTGTTGTGATGATTATTAGTAGTTTGTCGTTAGTTTTTAGTAGTTATTTTTGCTGTGAGTAATAGTGATAGCTATTGTTTTTTACTGTACTATCCTATTGTTGTTGTGATTATTATTAGTAGTTATTTTTGCTATGAGTAATAGTGATAGCTATTGTTTTTACTGTATTATCATATTGTTGTTGTGATTATTATTAGTAGTTATTTTTGCTGTGAGTAGTAGTGATAGCTATTGTTTTTTACTGTACTATCCTATTGTTGTTGTGATTATTAGTAGTTTGTCGTTAGTTTTTAGTAGTTATTTTTGCTGTGAGTAATAGTGATAGCTATTGTTTTTTACTGTACTATCCTATTGTTGTTGTGATTATTATTAGTAGTTATTTTTGCTATGAGTAATAGTGATAGCTATTGTTTTTTACTGTATTATCATATTGTTGTTGTGATTATTATTAGTAGTTATTTTTGCTGTGAGTAATAGTGATAGCTATTGTTTTTTACTGTACTATCCTATTGTTGTTGTGATTATTATTAGTAGTTATTTTTGCTATGAGTAATAGTGATAGCTATTGTTTTTTACTGTATTATCATATTGTTGTTGTGATTATTATTAGTAGTTATTTTTGCTGTGAGTAGTAGTGATAGCTATTGTTTTTTACTGTACTATCCTATTGTTGTTGTGATTATTAGTAGTTTGTCGTTAGTTTTTAGTAGTTATTTTTGCTGTGAGTAATAGTGATAGCTATTGTTTTTTACTGTACTATCCTATTGTTGTTGTGATTATTATTAGTAGTTATTTTTGCTATGAGTAATAGTGATAGCTATTGTTTTTTTACTGTATTATCATATTGTTGTTGTGATTATTATTAGTAGTTATTTTTGCTATGAGTAATAGTGATAGCTATTGTTTTTTACTGTACTATCCTATTGTTGTGATTATTATTAGTAGTTTGTCGTTAGTTTTTAGTAATTATTTTTGCTGTGAGTAGTAGTGATAGCTATTGTTTTTTACTGTACTATCCTATTGTTGTTGTGATTATTATTAGTAGTTTGTAGTTAGTTTTGAGTAGTTATAGAAGTAGCACTGCTATTGCAACAGGGCTACTAAAGTATTAATTATAATGTTCGTTTACATATTTGAGTTGCCGCACTCGGATTGCAAAAGTTATTAAAAAAAGTCGTCCGGTGGTTTGCATTGTCAGTCCTGAACATTGAAAGTCGTTCAATTGTATTCATTTGAGAGGGACAAGCGGTAAAAAAAAAAAAATGGATGGACTTGAATCGCTTTAAACTCCCGCGCTCCTTATTTTGATTATTTTCAGCTTCCGTTGAAGAGCTGGAGCAGTTTCTCACAAGGAAGATGTCTCACTCGGATGAAATGTCGGGTATCTGTTTATATTTGTTCTTATTTTGAAGTTTAACATGTCTTTGTGTGCTCGAAGCTCCATCATATGGTACTTGAGTTATATTACATTATATTTCGTGACACATTGAAAGGCAACGTTTTAAATGTAAACAATTATTCTCACCGGCTACTTCCCGGCGTGTCACTACCTATAGTGGCCATCTTCGCTGTAAACGATCTTTGCTCGTAGCCTCGTCAACAGCGACTGCTAGCATCTATTAGCACAACATCACGACACGGCGTCGTCATCAACGTTAGGAATGTGAAGAAAATAATAAGCTGGTAAGAATAATGTGTCAAACATCGCTCAGGGAGCATTATAAATGTGCGCCTACGCCTTTTTAGTCGAATGAGTTCGCTAATGGTAGTCTTGTGTTGTTATTATTATTATTATTGTTATTAATGAGGACTGTGCTGATATGGCGACACTTGCTAGTGTCTTGTCTGCACTCACTGCTCACATTCTGTCTCCTTCCCAACAGAAACCCGTTTAAAAGCTGACAGGTTCAATTTTGGACTATGAGGGATGTTTTGTGACACACTCATGGAGGAATAAAAGATAACGGATGGAAACCCAGAGGAGGTGGTAAGAGGATCGATTCGTTGTTATGTTCGCCTGCTTGTGATCAGCATGTGATTTCACCACAGATACCACCATGTGATATCACTACAGATACCACAATGTGATATCACTACAGATACCACCATGTGATATCACTACAGATACCACCATGTGATATCACTACAGATACCACAATGTGATATCACTACAGATACCACCATGTGATATCACTACAGATACCACCATGTGATATCACTACAGATACCACCATGTGATATCACTACAGATACCACCACGTATAAGTTAAAGTACCAATGATAGTCACACGCACACTAGGTGTGGTGAAATTTGTCCTCTGCATTTGACCCAGCACCCTTGTTCCACCCCTTGGGAGGTGAGGGGAGCAATGAGCAGCAGCGGTGGCCGCGCCCGGTAATCATGTTTTGGTGATTTAACCCCCAATTCCAACCCTTGATGCTGAGTGCAATTAGTGCAGTTATTGTCCGCCATGTACGTCACGGACTCAACGTCTAGGTCCAGAGTACCGTATTTTTCGGACTATAAGTCGCAGTTTTTTTCATAGTTTGGCCGGGGGTGCGACTTATACTCAGGAGCGACTTATGTGTGAAATGATTAACACATTAGCGTAAAATATCAAATAATATTATTGATCTCATTCACGTAAGAGACTAGACGTATAAGATTTCATGGGATTTAGCGATTAGGAGTGACAGATTGTTTGGTAAACGTATAGCATGTTCTATATGTTATAGTTATTTGAATGACTCTTACCTTAATATGTTACGTTAACATACCAGTTGGTTATTTATGCCTCATATAACGTACACTTATTCAGCCTGTTGTTCACTATTCTTGATTTATTTTAAATTGCCTTTCAAATGTCTATTCTTGGTGTTGGCTTTTATCAAATAAATTTCCCCAAAAAATGCGACTTATATATGTTTTTTTCCTTCTTTATTATGCATTTTCGGCCGGTGCGCCTTATACTCCGGAGCGAGTTATACTCCGAAAAATACGGTATATATATACATATATATATATATATATATATATGTATGTGTGGGGAAAAAAATCACAAGACTATTTCATCTCTACAGGCCTGTTTCATGAGGGGGGGTACCCTCAATCATCAGGAGATTTTAATGGGAGCATTCGCATACCATGGTTTATATAGGGCACAGAGTGGGTGGGTACAGGCTGGCCTAGGGGCGTGGTGATTGGCTCATGTGTTACCTAGGAGGTGTTTCCGTCTATGGCGGCATGTTGTTACAATTTCGACAACAAGCAAACCGTCAACTTCCTTGACGTCACTTTCAACCTGAGAAATAACAGCTACCAACCATTCACGAAACCCAACACAACACTCCAATACGTGCACCATGACAGCAACCACCCACCCACCACCACGAAAAGAATACCTACCGGAATCAATAAAAGGCTATCGATGCTGTCATCTAGCAAAGCTGAATTTGACCAAGCAACCCCCCCCGTACCAAAAAGCCCTTGATGAAAGCGGATACAATTTCACCCTCACCTATGAACCCACGCCAGGAAACCAGCCAAAAAAGAACAGAAAACGAAACGACATCATCTGGTACAACCCCCCATACAGCAAAAACGTCTCAACTAACATTGGACACAAATTCCTCAATCTGATTGACAAACACTTTCCCAAAGGCAACACCCTAAGAAAAGTATTCAACAAGAACAACATTAAATTGAGCTACAGCTGCATGAACAATATACGACAAATCATCTCAAACCACAACAAAACAATTGCAAATGAGCCGTCGGCCCCCAGACAGAGCGACTCCAAAACCAACAAAGGCTGTAACTGTCGAAAGAAACCTGATTGCCCTCTCAACGGGGGGTGCTTACAAACATCAGTTGTCTACCAATCTAAGGTAATACGCAAGGACATTAACACATCCGACACATATGTAGGATTAACCGAGGGAGAATTCAAAACCAGATGGAACAATCACAAGGCTACTTTCAGGAACAAAAACCTGCGAAATACCACAGAACTCAGCAAACACATTTGGGACCTCAAAGACAATAATGTTGAATATTCAATAACATGGCAAATTCTTGCATCCAGCACACCTTACAATAGTGGTAATAAAAGATGCAACCTATGCTTGAAAGAGAAACTGTTTATTATTTACCGTCCAGACCTGTCATCCCTCAACAAGCGCAGCGAAATTGTAACAACATGCCGCCATAGACGGAAACACCTCCTAGGTAACACATGAGCCAATCACCACGCCCCTAGGCCAGCCTGTACCCACCCACTCTGTGCCCTATATAAACCATGGTATGCGAATGCTCCCATTAAAATCTCCTGATGATTGAGGGTACCCCCCCTCATGAAACAGGCCTGTAGAGATGAAATAGTCTTGTGATTTTTTTTCCCACACATACATATATTGCGCTCTACTACGGTATCGAGCACTATTTTTTGGATAACCTTATTAAGACATATATATATATATATATATATGGACAATGTGTAGTGTACAGTGTGGTGATATGTATGCTATATGTATATACTTAGGCCTACTATGCTACAGTATTTTAATGGTGGTACTTGTAGAGGCAAGTTTTTTCTGAGGTGGTGCTTTGTGAAAAAAGTTTTTCGAACCTCTGGCTTATATTTTTTAGAGGGCATTTCTAGACGCCCAAAGCGCTTCACAATGAGACCCATTATTCCTTCGCTCCACATTCACACGATGATGGTGGTAAGCTACATTTGTAGCCACATGTTTAATTACGTTTGAATGTTTTGCAACCACTGCCATATCTGGTGAGACTACATCTGACTGAGCATCTATAATAAAACTTGACATTTGATGTATTACTAATACATGTCTAATACAAAAAAACTCATAACATTGACATCTAATGTCTTCCAAAGCATTGGATCTAATCCATGATAAGCACATCCTTTTCTAAATCACGATCTGCCAGCTCTGGAGATGACGGTGAAGGAGAGAGAGGCCTGCTGCACACCTGGAAAGGCTACTCTTACAGTGTGGCCCCTGAGAGACTACTTCTCCCACAGTCTGTTCTCCAGGTTGCTCTGGGTAGAAATCATGGAGTCTTGCTGGTGGAAGGTAAGCATTGTGGCCTTCTCAATGTTAAAAAAAACAAAAAAGACACCTGACAGATTCGTAATCTTGTTATGCACATTCAGGTGGTCAGGTGTTCACTTTCGGGCATCTGCCATGGAAGCAAAGTCAAACGGCGGAGTTTACGGCTCCCACTTTAGAGAGCGCACTCGGTGGACAGCGAGTTGTTGCTCTGGCTGCTGGGAGTTTCCACAGTGGGGCGGTGACCGAGGATGGCGGCGTCCATATGTGGGGTGACAACAGCGCAGGACAGTGTGGTTTGTTGGGCCTCAGCTCCGTTCCCAACCCGACTCCAGTCGCTCTAGTGGACTCAGACTGCAGCCCCCTGCAGCACACTGTACCGGTTCTGGAGCTTGCCTGTGGGGAGCAGCACACTCTGGCACTCTCGGTCCAGCGGGAGGTATGGGCTTGGGGAAGTGGTTGCCAGTTGGGCCTCAACACCACAGTTGTTCCAGTCTGGAAACCACAGAAGGTTGAACAACTGGCTGGCAGGTTTGTACTTCAAGTGACCTGTGGCGCTTTGCACAGTCTGGCTTTGGTACGCTGCCTCACCCCGCAGGACGTCAAGCGGCCCCCTGCAGACAAATGTGGGCAATGTAAGCAGCTGCTATACACCATGACTGACAAAGAGGATCATGTCATCATTTCTGACAGTCACTACTGCCCACCTGGATTGGAGCAGCCTGAAGATGTTGGAAGGCTTGAGGTGTCCTTATCTACTCCTCTACTCAAGACTTCTCCATCAGAACCTACCCTTTCTTCCCAAACACCTGCCTCACCTCCAGCACCTGTCAGCAACAATGACCCTTTCCAAAATGTGGACAAACAAGAGTCATGTTTGGCTGAGGAGGGGCTACCTACGTTGAACGTTGACCTCTCTGAGGCACAGTGCAGTCAGGCAACAAGTGCCAAATGTTCACCTTATCCAGATGAGCAGGCCGTCAAAGATTACCTGCAGAAGCTCTTGGATAACACTCAGGCTGAAAAAACACCAAAGGTGACAAAGGGAGGACTGCATAACCTGCTGGTGAGTGTTGCAGTTACAAAAACAGAAATGAGATTGGATTAAATGTAGTTTGATTCCATACCTGGGAGAAGCAGTTTAATGCTGATAGAGCAGCTGTTTATGAAATAAAACACAGTGCACCCACTGGGAAAAGTAAATAATAGAGAATAAGTACCGTATTTTCCAGACCATAAGCGATTATAAGGCGCACTGTCGATGAACGAGTATATTCAGGTCTATTTTCACAGAAAAGGCGCACCGTATTATAAGCAGTGTTGGGCTTACTTTGTAACGCGTTACTGTACCGCCGTTATTTTCGGTGGTAACTAGTAATCTAACGCGTTATTTTTTATATTCAGTAACTCAGTTACCGTTACTACATGATGCGTTACTGCGTTATTTTACGTTATTTTTTTATGTAGTATCGGCTAGAAACAGAAGATCTGAGTGTGTTTTATTGGAGCGCTGCGGTGTCGTCCTTCTGTGTCACAAGGAAAAGAAAAGGCGTGCTTTGTGTGGGTGGGGGTTCCCAGACCGTAGTTGAGGGGCGCAGCAGGGGAGACGTCCTATGTACTTCGGGGCTAACAACCTTCACTTTACCCGGAAGTGGGTCTTTACAGCTGAGGGTGAATGACGGGGCCGGCGGTTTGTTGCATCTTTGTGACTTTATTGGACGCAGCCATGAACCAAGCTAGAGCACCTGCAGGCACTCACTGTTGCCGCTCCCTCACCTCTCTCGCCCACTCACTCACTGATGTCACTCACCTCACATGCTGTCATATCTTAAAAGGCCACACACACATACGCTACTCTCATAACAACTAACAAGACATCATGGCGAAGCCAGAAGTCGAGTTTCTTAACATGGAGGCATTCTCAATACTTTTCTTTTGTCGAGCACAAAGAAAATAACATTTTAGTTAAATGTAAGTTGTGTCTTGGATCAAAGATCCTATCGACTTAAAGTTAAAGTTACGCTACTCTCATAACAACTAACAAGACATCATGGCGAAGCCAGAAGCCGAGTTTCTTAACATGGAGACATTCTCAATACTTTTCTTTTGTCGAGCACAAAGAAAATAACATTTTAGTTAAATGTAAGTTGTGTCTTGGAGTAAAGATCGTATCGACTTAAAGTTAAAGTTAAAGTGCCATTATGTTGCAGCTATTTAAAATAGTTTTGTCAATTTGTTCTGGCCTGAAATAAATTGGCCCTTTGAAACATATCTTTGTCTTTGTGTGCTAAAAGGGCATTAATGGGAGCCTTAAAAAAAAAAAGAAGTAACTAAATAGTTACTTTTCACAGTAACGCATTACTTTTTGGTGTAAGTAACTGAATTACTTTTAAAATAAAGTAACTAGTAACTGTAGCTAGTTACTGGTTTTCTGTAACTAACCCAACACTGATTATAAGGCGCATGTAAGGGATCATATGATTTTTTTTCTTCTACATCTAAAACACTTCCTTGTGGTCTACATAATATACAATGTTGCATAGATTATGTTTTAAAGAACGTTTTCAAGCTAGTTTCTGACTAGTCTCTTCAGGATGCTGCTTTTGTTGTAGTTTTTAGCGCTTACATAGCGAGTCCGCTGACAGACAAGTTAGAACTATACACTACTTTGTATTAGAAATGGCAACAGCGGGGGCAGAGGATGAATGGCCCACAACAAGAGGATAGAGAAAAAGAAGGAGGTTATTAACTATGGGGTGGGCTACATTGGCGGACGCATGTACATTTTCAGGACTTGTGCAGATCCCAAATACAAAACAGCAGGTACCAATAGGTAAGAAAGGTTGTGTTTGCATAATAAACACAAATGCCAGATAATATGTCTCCTAATTGGTGCAATTTTGGGGGCTTTTTACGCATACCATAATAATACCTGTATGTTGCAGTACAGTAGTCTGACTACTGTAGCCGTAATGTTTTGACAGTCATTCAAGTAGCTTACCAAAGTCGTACTAAAACATTTTGACCGATCTTTGAGCGCTTTGTGTAATGCAGTGGTTCTCAAACTTTTTTTGTCATCCCCCACTTTGGACAAGGGGGAGTTTTCAAGCCCCACCTGCCCCCATCGCCCCAACAGAGCGCTAATGCCAAGCTTTAACATTTTCAAATTTATTGAACATCAAGTTGTATACGTTCAAGCTCAATAACATAAAATAACATCAAGTTCAATAATAAATAAAATAACTGTGCAGCTGTGGTATAACTTGCATCAAGTTCAATCATAAATAAAATAACTTCCATCAAATTCAATAAATAAAACAAAAGTGTTATAACTTGCATCAAGTTCAATAATAAATAAAAAAAAGTGTTATAACTTGCATCACGTTCAATAATAAATCAAAAAAAGTGTTATAACTTGCATCAAGTTCAATAATAAATCAAATAAAAGTGTTATAACTTGCGTTCAATAATAAATCAAATAACTTGCATCAAGTTCAATAATAAATAAAAAAAACTGTTATAACTTGCATCAAGTTCAAAAAAAAAAAAAAAGTGTTATAACTTGCATCACGTTCAATAATAAATCAAAAAAGTGTTATAACTTGCATCAAGTTCAATAATAAATCAAATAAAAGTGTTATAACTTGCATCAAGTTCAATAATAAATCAAATAAAAGTGTTAACTTGCATCAAGTTCAATAATAAATCAAATAACTTGCATCAAGTTCAATAATAAATTAAAAAAAAGTGTTATAACTTGCTCACGTTCAATAATAAATCAAAAAAGTGTTTTAACTTGCATCAAGTTCAGTAATAAATAAAACAAAAGTGTTATAACTTGCATCAAGTTCAATAATAAATCAAATAACTTGCATCAAGTTCAATAATAAATCAAATAAAAGTGCCACTTTGCAATCTTCGCAAAAAAAAAAGGAGGATCTATGCATTTGGCAAGACAGGGCAAGTGACAGCACTTTCCCCCAGGAGAGCCACCTTGCTTCACTGTGAAACAGCACGGCTGTATGATCAGCTCCCATTTCCTCACACAGTGCAGAGAACAGTCGCACTTTCAGTGGTCGTGTTTTGATCAAATTTACCGCGCTCACAACATCTGTTAAAACCTCATTGAGTTCGGGGCTGAGCTGCCTTGACGCGAGTGCTTCCCGGTGAATGACACAGTGTGTGCCCGTCAGATTTTTGTTTCTCTGCAGGCTCTGGCTCGACGACCTTTGAGGTGCGAGTCACAAATGTATATATTTGTGTAATTGTGGTCCACACATTAGCCTGCTACCCATCCGCGCGAAAGTTTGTTCCGCTTAGCCCCGCCCCCATTAGTTACTGTTGCTATGTCTGTCAAACTTTCGCTCGTACCGAGAAATATAAAGCCTACAGTAAAAATAAGTACCGGTAATTTCCATTTATTTATATAGCGGATTTCACAGACAGAATCACAAAGTGATTTACAGTGTGTATAGAAAATGAAAGCATAGTAAAAAAAATAATCTAAGGATATAATAATAAAAAAAATTTTTTAAAGTGAAATTTCCTCCCGTTCCTCGCGCCCCACCTGTCATGTCTCTATTCCCCACCAGTGGGGCGCGCCCCACACTTTGAGAAACGCTGGTGTAATGTTTTGTATTCTCAATGAAACATCAAAGTTTTGGTCTTGTTTGCTCACCGGTACTTGCTAGCGTAATTTATTGAACAGGCCTCAACCTGCAGTCCACACGTATCACTTATGTGTGACTGCCATCTACTGGTCACATATTACACCATTTACCACAACTAGTATAAGCACAACCAGAAAAAATACTTTTATAAGATGCACTGTCGATTTTTGAGAAAATTTGAGGATTTTAAGTGCACCTTATAGTCTGAAAAATACGGTAGTATGAAAGTGGAAATTTCAAGCTGTCCTGAAGCTCCAGTGTTTCCCATACAGTTATTTATTTGTTACAGCCTCCAGGAATAAATTGGGACCGCCATTAATTGATTTGGCGCTCTTAAACACATATTTATGAGACCGTGTGAATGTAGCTTGTGGTCTCAACTCTGTCCAGTAGATGTTAAACAATTTCCCTTGTGGATCATTAAAGCTTGTCTAAGTCTAAGTCTAGATGGCACTGTATCTATCAGCTCACACTCTGTGGTTTGACAGAGAACGGGTTGCCAATTTAATGTTTTTAGCTATTTATTCGGGGGAATATTTCTAGTACTCTAGATCAGGGGTGCCCACAGTTTTTTCTGCCAGGTGCCAAAGTAAACATGTGTCATTAAGCCGTGAGCCAAACAGAGATTTTAAGCGTAGTGCGAGTGTAGAGCATCACATTTGATGGATGAAAACTAGTTAGCCTTGCGGGCATGTCATCAATGATTGTGTGCGCTTGAAAAAGATAAGTATGATTTTTTATTAAATTTGGGAACCACCCTGTGACGGACCAATCCAGATTTGGCCCCACTTTGGGCACCCCCTGCTCTAGATTCTGTCTCCAAAAATAGCGGAAAAACTAAAAGCTTTTCTGGTATTGTTGGACATTTTTAAAGACTCTTAATACTGTATGTACTGCTGTACCCCCCACACGGTTTCATCTTGCTTGTGACAAGAATCGACAGAAGTAATATCTTGTATATTTTTAAACATATTTGTAGGGGGGAAGCACAGTTGGACAGGGGTTAGTGTGTGGGCCTCACAATACGAAGGTCCTGGGTTCGATCCTGGGCTCGGGATCTTTCTGTGTGGAGTGTGCACGTTCTTCCCGTGACTGCATGGGTTCCCTCCGGGTACTCCGGCTACTAGAGATGCGCGGATAGGCAATTATTTCATCCGCAACCGCATCAGAAAGTCGTCAACCATCCGCCATCCACCCGATGTAACATTTGATCAGAACCGCACCCGCCCGTTGTTATATATCTAATATAGACGATGCAAGGCATTAGTGAGGTTATAAAGCTTTTGCCTGTTAAAGAAAGGAGACTGATCCAATGCAGCACAGACATTTGCGTGCCACGCTGTCACGGCCCAGACGCACACCAGTGCGCAATCATATGGGAGCCGCGCTGAGCGCACCTCCAAGCGCGTCTCGCTGCCGGCGACGGCCGGGTATGGGCCCGACGCTCCAGCGCCATCCATTTTCAGGGCTAGTTGATTCGGCAGGTGGGTTGTTACACACTCCTTAGCGGGTTCCGACTTCCATGGCCACCGTCCTGCTGTCTATATCAACCAGGGTGAGCACTGCGCGCGGAGTGACCCCTGTTACGCGCCCCCGGCAACAGGGGTGGCGGGACAGGTAAGCTGCGCGGGCGGAGCGCGCGGAGTGACCCCTGTTACGAGCCCCCGGCCACGGGGGTGGCGGGCAGGTAAGCTGCTTACCTGCTGCGCGTGACGCCGGCCGCGGCGAAGGCGGACGAGGCGCGGTGTCGGTGCGGTGGTGACCCTGGACGTGCGTCGGGCCCTTCTCGCGGATCGCCTCAGCTACGGCTCCCGGTGGGGCCCTCTCGGGGGAAGGGGCCTCGGTCCCGGACCCCGGCGAGGCGTCCCTTCTCCGCTCCGTAAAAGTGTCCATCTCTTTTTTTTTTCTTCTTCTGTTGTGGCATATGCTGCAGGTGCCTGCTCGTTTTTCGTATGTGGGTAACAACATTTAACTATGTATATATATTTCCCAATTGGTTTAACTGCCACCCGCCTGAATCTATTTAAAATCTAATTTTTTTTTATTTCAACCGCCCGACCCGACCCGACCCGCGGATAAAATCTAATTTTTTTTAATTTCATCCGCCCGATCCGCGGATAATCCGCGAACTCCGCGGTTGTGGCCGCAAACCGCGCATCTCTACCGGCTACCTTCCACCTCCAAAGTCATGCACCTGGGGATAGGCCCCTCCCACCTCCAAAGACATGCACCTGGGGATAGGATGATTGGCAACACTAAATGGTCCCTAGTGTGTGAATGTGGGTGTGAATGTTGTCTATCTGTGTTGGCCCTGCGATGAGGTGGCGACTTGTCCAGGGTGTACCCCGCCTACCGCCCGAATGCAGCTGAGATAGGCTCCAGCACCCCCCGCGACCCCGAAAAAGGGACAAGCTATAGACACTGGATGGATGGATCTTTGTAGGGCTTATTAGCTAAAAATGACATGCACATTAGACATCAGCCTCCCCCATCCTGCAACTGGACGCCATGAATACATTGCAGTGCTGTGGGAAACACTGAAGTCCTCTTTTTTTTTGTACCCAAATGTGTTGTTTTTCTTTCAGCCATCAGCATCCGGACTCATCGGCACCTCTTCTACAAATGCCCTCAACAATCTGGTGGCCTCTTGCGCCTCGGCAGTGGGTGAGAGGGTCGCCTCCACCTACGAAGCCTTGTCCCTCAAGAAAATGATGAGCCTCTACCTTCCTGGAACGTTAAGATCGGGTGGGCCAGTCAGTTTTACAGGAGATGTTCCCAGAGCTGGTGAGAACACCCCCGAGCATGTCCGCCGAGAAGACTCCATGCAGGCCAAGAAGAGTTCCAGCACAGGAGATATTCGTGAAGAGGAGGCAGAGCGCATGCAGCGCCGCCTCTCGCTCCCGGGACTCCTCTCACAGGGTAGATACGCTGTTCACCTCTTATCCTCCTCCTATGCACTGCTATGTAAGTACGCCTCGTGTCTGTGCTTACTGGCGTCAAGTGCATGTTTGTACTGCTGTTCATTGTGTTCATATCAAATTGCAATCGACAACAAGGAAGTTACTAATTATATTTTCCTTATTGTAGAAGCTATGATACTTTTTCTATTTAATTTCACCCCATTGGTACAGTACTGTTCAGTTCCCAGGCATGGTGGTATGCTGTAATTCACTTGTGGAGGATGGAGCTTCACACACTACTGTCTATTGTTGGTCAACAGAAAAAGTCCCTTTTATGACCAACTTTGTATGTCATTTATTGGAAAATCACACCACTGGTGTCTTATGATGCCACACACGTTATAAGGCTGACACAACCAGGCCTTCCCATCTGTGGGGAATTGTTCTGTGGATATCTAACCTGACCTTGGTCCTCAGTTAAAAACTGCACGTGGAATTCTGATTAAAAGTCTTCGTACGTCAAAAAAACCCAAATTTGCATGCAAACAAAAATGTTGTTTCACATGCGTACTTCACTTCATAACCTCACGCCATCTCAACGCCCTGACGTCACCATAGAAGGTCATTACAAAGTGAGTGATATGTGGAGTCTAGGGCCGCAACTAACGATTAGTTTGATAATCGATTAATCTGTTGATTATTACTTCGATTGATCGATTAATAATCGGATAAAAGAGACAAACTACATTTCTACCCTTTCCAGTATTTTATTGAAACAAAAAACAGCATACTGGCACCATACTTATTTTGATTATAGTTTCTCAGCTGTTTGTACATGTTGTAGTTTATAAAAAAAAATAATAATAAAAAAGAAAACAAATACATAAAAAAAATTAAAAAACAAATTGCCTCTGCGCATGCGCATAGCATAGATCCAACGAATCGATGACTAAATTAATTGCCAACTATTTTTATATTCGATTTTAATCGATTAGTTGTTGCAGCCCTAGTGGAGTCATGGTGTTCTGCCTGGGTGTGCCGCACAGAACGATAAACACAAAAACAAATTTTAGCACCCGTGTTTTTAGAGATTTGTGTCTAATTGATGGAACATTTGGATGTAAAGTGCAGAAGAACCTTTTTAACATTAAGTCCATGGTAAAAAAAAGAAAAATATTGTAACTATTATTATTATTAGGAAGTCATTTGGTGTATTATTTAGTCAATTACAGCAAAACAAACTAATAAGAGTAACTTTACGCACATGTCACTAACACTTTCCATACAAAATATGGTGGTTTAAGACAAGTAAATTTTGGTTTTGATGACTAACTTGACCTTTATGCCTTTTTTGTTTATTTATTTGTTGTATGTTTTATATTTAACTTAAACCCATATAATTCATTTGTAAGTTGATGTTTATTGTAATTAAGATACGTAAATAATTGTTCTCATGATGATAACGTAAAATGATCAATTATCCAAGCACTGGTACGGGCAGGTGTACACATTCTCCCGTCGGGTTATTGATCACATACTTGGTGTGGAAAACACTATGTGCAACTTCCCTGTTTTGACTGTGTGCAAGCTTGATGAACATTCCCGCATGATGGCTTTAATTTATGGTTGGATGATTCCCAGGATAATGGGAAAAATACATAATTGCAAAAGGCTTAAAATGATTGCACATGGTTAAAGAAGCACACATACAAGTTTAGTATAGATTTATATAAAGATACAGATTGATTTATTTCTGCTTTGAGGCCATGAGAAACAATAACCAAACATAACAAAACTTGCTTTGTGTGGCTGTCAAATTTTGACAAATGTAAACATCATAATGATTCTCAAGGCGAAAGACGCCACTGATACATATTTTAAGACTATTATACCAATATAGTATGTTTACATCTTTCTGAACTCTGATTGGATGTAAATACTATGTATATTGATATTTATTCCTAATTGAATGGTTACTGCGAGGAGTGTTTGACACTATCACTCTTTGGTTTAAGGTTATCGGCCTATCCTGAAAAGCTCCTGTAATAGATGTGGTATAAAATAAACAACAAACTCTAGTGGAGTTGAGTTGATAAAACTCCCTCTACAATCTTCTCAGCCTTTTCAAGTGCAGGTGGACAAAAGTCCTAAAGAACTTGACAGTGGCAGTCGGCACCACATTACAATGTACTTTAGCACCACCTATCGGACTGGCAAGGAATAGGATTTGTTTAAAAGAGTTGTTCTTTGCATGGCATACTCATTTTATTTGCCTCCCTTCTGTGCATTTGCAGTGTCTCCGCGGCTGCTTCGTAAAGTTGGCCGTTCTAAGACGGCCGCTGTGCCTCTGACACCATTGGGAGTGTCAGACCCTGAGGCCCAGGAGGTGCTGCCCACCCTGCAGACGGAAGTGTGGAGCTGGGGCCATGGCGAGCAAGGTCAGCTTGGCCATGGAGACAACCTGGACAGGTATAGAGCGCATTTTTCCTTGTTTTCAAGCCAACAAAAACGGCATTATGACACCAAAAGTGATGTTTACAGATTGCAGCCACTCTGCATCAAAAGTCTCAACAATAAGGAGGTGGTGCGAGTGGCAGCCGGCGCTCATCATTCCCTCGCTCTGACTGCGCAGTCACAGGTCGGTCAAGAGCTGAAGTCGCAGAACTGTGCATGGATGTAGAATATATCTTTATTGTCATTGTACATTGTAAATTGCAAGCAAACTGTCCATCCATCCATCCGTCCATTTTCAATCAATCCAATCCACTTTATTTATATAGCACATTTAAACAACAAAATGTTTCCAAAGTGCTGCACAACAATATTAAACACAATTAAAAACAATAAAAAATAAATATGATTAAAAACAATTTCAAAGGGTAAAACCAATTAAAACAGTAAATAGAAAGCAAAATTTTAAAAACACAGAGGACAACAGAGGACCACACAACTCACGTAGTGTTAAAAGCCAGAGAATAAAAGTGGGTCTTAAGACGAGACTTAAAACACTCCACTGTGGGAGCAGTTCGAATATGGAGGGGCAGAGTGTTCCAGAGCTTAGGGCCGACCACAGAGAAGGCCCTGTCTCCCCTGGTTTTAAGTCTCGTCTTGGACACCACGAGCTGGAGCTGGCTCTCGGACCTCAGAGCGCGCGCAGGATTGTAAGTTTGGATGAGGTCCGAGATATACTGAGGTGCCAGTCCAAAAGCTTTAAAAACAAACAGCAAGGTTTTAAAATCAATTCTAAAATGAACAGGGAGCCAGTGCAAACTCTCAAGGATTGGGGTTATATGCTGGCGTCTCCTGGCCCCTGTTAAAAGTCCTGCTGCCGCATTCTGGACTAACTGCAACCGGGAGAGAGCTTTTTGGCTAATGCCAGCATAAAGTGCATTGCAGTAGTCCAGGCCACTTGAAATAAAAGCATGCACGACTTGTTCAAAAAGGTTAAAAGATAAAAACGGTTTTACCTTTGCTAAAAGACGAAGATGATAAAAACAGGATTTTAAAACGCCATTGACTTGTTTGTCAAGTTTAAAATGGCTGTCTATAGTGACGCCAAGGCTGGTGACTTTGGGACGCACATCATTTTGCAATGGTCCCAAGTCAGTGAGGGTCGGACCAAACACTAAAATTTCCGTTTTTCCCTCATTCATTATTAAAAAAATTCTGGGCTAACCAAGCCTTGACGTGGCATAGACAGTTGAGAAGGGGTGTCAGGGGGCCGTGGCCTTTTGAAATAGGCATATAAATTTGGCAGTCGTCTGCATAAAAGTGATAAGACACTCCATGCCTCTTAAAAATCTCTCCAAGAGGGAGGAGATCTAGAGCGAACAGGATGGGGCCTAGAATAGATCCCTGGGGGACACCACAGTAAAGCGGAGCAGAAGAAGGCTGGGGGACCCCAGCCTGACAGAGAAGGACCTTTCTGACAGGTAGGATCTGAACCACTCTAATGCAGTCCCCCTGACACCCACACAGTCTCTATTTTCTACCGCTTATTCCCTTTGGGGTCGCGGGGGGTGCTGGAGCCTATCTCAGCTACAATCGGGCGGAAGGCGGGGTACACCCTGGACAAACTAATTTGGTGCAAATTCATAATGACACATAAAAAACATAAGAACATGGTACTCAGATAGATAGATTAAAATACCGTATTTTTCGGAGTATAAGTCGCTCCGGAGTATAAGTCGCACCGGCCGAAAATCCATAATAAAGAAGGAAAAAAACATATATAAGTCGCACTGGAGTATAAGTCGCATTTTTTGGGGAAATGTATTTGATAAAAGCCAACACCAAGAATAGACATTTGAAAGGCAATTTAAAATAAATCAAGAATAGTGAACAACAGGCTGAATAAGTGTACGTTATATGAGGCATAAATAACCAACTGGTATGTTAACGTAACATATTATGGTAAGAGTCATTCAAATAACTATAACATATAGAACATGCTATATGTTTACCAAACAATCTGTCACTCCTAATTAGGGCTGCAGCTAACGATTATTTTTCTATCGATTAATCTATAGATTATTTTTTCGATTAATCGGTTAATCTATAGATTATTTTTTTCGATTAATCTATAGATTATTTTTCCTTTTACCGATTTTTTTTTAAATTTAAAATGAAGAGGAAAAAATAAATGTAGGCCAGTTTTTTCAAAAGGCATGGCTTTTATTTACAAAAAAAAAAGTATGGCCACTCAGTCAACATTGACAACAACATGACAAAATATTCTGTAACAATGTAAACATTTAAAACTTTTAACATTTAGCAAAATTAAAAGTAGCTTATTTGCTTTTTAATGTGCAAATATAAAAGTAAACATCCAGTGCAAATCTTAATATTCTGGAATAGTATAAGCATTTCAAAAGTAAAAGTATTGCTTATTTTGCTTTAAAATGTGCAAAAATAAAGATAAACATCCAATACAAAAAAGTGCAAAACGGAAATATTCTGTAACAAGTGTAAACATTTCAACAAAAGTAAAAGTATTGCTTATTTGCTAAAATGTGCAAAAATAAAGCTAAACATCCAATACAAAAAAGTGTACAGTGTAAACATTTCAACAAAAGTAAAAGTATTGCTTATTTTGCTTAATAACACAACAATGATAGTATGATTAAAGTGAAAGTTAATTGTTGGTTTGTACATAGTATATGTAACTGTTAATGTTGTAAAAGGTATTTGCACAACTAATTAACGTTAGCGTTTGTGACACGACTTGTGCCGTGGGGTTCTTTCAGGACCGACAGACTGAACGCCAGACGGCTTTGCCAGGTTTACAATCTTTTAATTTTACACAAAGTCTTTTCTCTTCCAACTGCGCGGATCGCGCACCTGGGCACGATTGCGGCGTCGCTCCCGGCGCGCCCCGCCTCGCCGCTCGCTCGCCGCCGCCGCCTCTCCACAGCGTTAAAGAGGAGCGCGTCTTTGTAAACACTGAACAGGCACGCCAAACGCGCCTCTCAGAGCGAAACGGTGCTTTAGTTTATGAATTTACAACGCAGATACAAATGACACATTCATGTTTTTGTGTAATAATGACAACGTATACGCACGCGGACGATTGACTTGTTGATGGTGATGGCAAGAACGCTGTTGGGGGTTTTCTTTTCAAATGTTTGTTCATAGCCGTTGTGCTGCTATGATAGGCCATTTCCGCTCGACACAGTGTGCATACAACATTATTAGGCCGTTTATTGAAATACTCCCACACTTTTGACGACTTTTGGCGTGCTTTTTTCCCCTCGCTCGCATCGTCTGCTTTGCGCTCCGCCATGACAGTAGTGTGACGTAAATATGCGACGCACAAAAACGGCGTCGACGTATTTACGTAACCGATGACGTCGACGCGTCGTTTCAGCCTTACTCCTAATCGCTAAATCCCATGAAATCTTATACGTCTAGTCTCTTACGTGAATGAGATCAATAATATTATTTGATATTTTACCTGCGATGAGGTGGCGACTTGTCCAGGGTGTACCCCGCCTTCCGCCCGATTGTAGCTGAGATAGGCTCCAGCGCCCCTCGTGACCCCAAAGGGAATAAGCGGTAGAAAATGGATGGATGGATGGATGGATGATATTTTACGGTAATGTGTTAATCATTTCACACATACTGTAAGTCGCTCCTGAGTATAAGTCGCACCCCCGGCCAAACTATGAAAAAAAACTGCAACTTATAGTCCGAAAAATACGGTACATAAAAATACCAAGCACACAGCTCACATGCACAGTCATTGTTTTTTATGCCTTGTGTTCAGCGACACTATTGCTCTCGGGTAAAAAGTGTTCTTAAACCTTTTCCTCATAGTCCCCGTTAATGTACAGTGTTGGATGTTTATCGTTTCTTTCCTCCGGAAGTCCTTGATCAGCTCCTTCGTCTTGGTGGTGTTAAGGACCAGGTTGTTTTCCCTGCATCACCCAGTCAGCCGCTCCACTTAATTTCTGTAGGCAGAAATGAGTCCCACTACTGTGGTGTCGTCTGCAAATTTAATAGTGGTATTGCTGGCATGAGTGTAGAGTAGGGTGCTTAGCATGCGGCCCTGGGGGGAGCCGGTGCTGATGCTGATGGATGCTGAGAGGTGGGAGTCTACTCTCATGTGTCTTATTTGTCTGCCTTCCAGCTGTTCTCATGGGGAAGTAACAGCCATGGACAACTGGGCCATATGGAATCCCCCAGCACTATCCCTCGGCTAGCCAAAGTAAGAGAACTACTGTATTTCTACTACTGAATGATTTGATTTAAACATCATTGTATAATCATTACACACTGTAAATGAATATGGGCTTAAAACTGCAATTTTGTAAGTGTTTCTGCATGCTTATCTGTGTCTCACTGCAGCTGTCAGAGGGAATCCGGGTTTGGGATGTGAGTGCCGGAGTGCGACACAGCCTGATGCTCGCTGATGGAGACTGCATCCAGCCCATTATTTACTACAGTGGAGAGCAGGTGAAGGAGGACACAGTAGAGAGTGGCACACAGGAAGACAGGGAGGAGCCATCTGAAGGCTACACCCAGCAGCCGGTGCTGCTTCCCTTTTGCATGAATGTAAATATGAATATAAGAGGAAAGTTTTGGATTCGGTCACATGCATCTCATAAACAGTAACCCTTTGTATCATATTTGTTTATCAGTTGGGATTTGTAAGCACTGTCTTTTCTGGGGGCCGGCGGTGTGTTGCTCTGTCAGACAAAAACGTGATGGGCTTTATCGCCAGCCTCCATGAGCTGGCATCAGCAGAGAGGAAGTTCTACTGCAAACTGTGCAACATCAAAACACAGGTCTTACGCCCGCTGCTGGAGTTGGGTAAGAGTAACACGGACAGGAAATATTTGTTTTCCTATAATGATTGTAATAGTTGAATCAATGTGTTTCATAGAATTGCTGAGCGCTACTCTTGGTACGGTCAATTTCGGGCTCCTACAGACGCTTTCCAGTCGATTCTGGCACTTGTGTCACCTGACCGGGCAGCACGCGGTCAGGGTGACCGCCGGCCTGCGACACAGCCGCAATGTTAAAAGCCTACCTATCCTTGAGCACCCCAGCATCTTTCTGGACTCTTACAATGAGTATGTGTTCTCAATCAAACAACTGGATTGAAAGTCATGTCATTGTAACGGACTCCTTGTTTCCATCTCTCCAGGTACTGTAGCACTTTGGCGGACTTCCATGTGATGGGAGGCTTCCTAACCATGACTAAACCAGTACTGTGAGTACATTGTGACTTTAAGTACAAGTAGAGTGGAAAAGCAAGTTGATTGTATATGCTTAACTGTGTTTCATTGTATCAATTAAACCATATCCAATTGTATTTACAATCCGCATAGTATGTGAAAACAAAGTCTAAACATCACAATATGCCACAAATTAATTCAACCGCTCCGAACGTTTTCGGTAATTTACGTAGATTGGCGTCACTGGAGTAACGCTCCTGCACTATGACCATAGTATCAGATCAGATGGAACTATGTAAAAATTAGAGCGAGATGTGCTGTTCATGATTCACAATCCTTATATAAGACATGAACACAAATGTTTTTCTTTTTTTATGCATTCTAAGTCGTAAATAAATAAATACATAAAAAGTCTGCTAACAATGTAGTCAATGGGGGCTCTCTATTTTGCCCACAAAACCCACTAAATAACCTTACAAAACCCACCAACAATACTTTATTTACATATTGTGACCTGAATATGAACCAAATATTAGCAATGTTGTTATTATAAGCGCTAACACAGACAAATTATTTTTTAGCGGAGGATTGATAGCACACAGCTAAGTATCTCTCTGCTGCTTTACTGTGAGCTTTACTGCTGCTCCCGCATCATCGCGTCTCGGCTCGTCAAAGTTATTCTATAATGTAAATCATGCGTCTCATCTGGATAATTGCATACTTGCCAATCCTCCCGGATTTTCCGGGAGACTCCCGAAATTCAGCGCCTCTCCCGAAAACCTCCCGGAACAAATTTTCTCCCGAAAAACTCCCGAAATTCAGGCGGACCTGAGTGACGTGTTGACAACACACAACAACAGTGTCTACCGTAAAGCAGTTGGTCTGCCGTAAACAGCAATGTTGTGACACTTTTAAACAGGACAATAATGGCATCTACTGTACATGCATATGTGACCCACCCATAATGTGTCACATTTTTGTGTTGATTTATTTATTTTATTTTGTGGTCTGAATTCGTTTTTGGAGCTGTCATTACACATTTATCAGTATTCACATTGGTCAGTAGGGGTCAGTAGGGCGTTTCTTCCCAATTGAATGCTATCACCTGCAGACCGGAAGTGTCTTGTCATTCTGATGAGCGCGACCAGTCTGTGAACAATTGAAACGTCCTGTGTGCTTTTCCTCCTGTATAACAGGTTAGTTTTGGTGAATCAACTCACTAAATAATATCCATGTGATCTTTATAAGTTTAAGTACACATTCTGATGGTGGAGCCTAACTCTAAAGTGTTTGTGAGTTGTAGTTTGTAAATGAACACTGAAATTCAAGTATTTATTTTATTTATATATATATGTATATATATATATATATATATATATATATATATATATATATATATATATATATATAGCTAGAATTCACTGAAAGTCAAGTATTTCTTATATATGTATATATATATATATCTTAACCACGCCCCCAACCACGCCCACCACCCCACCCCCGACCACGCCCCCGGCCCACCCCCACCCCCCACCTCCCGAAATCGGAGGTCTCAAGGTTGGCAAGTATGATAATTGGAGGATTTTACCATGAATCTAGAAGTTGTTCATCTGTGACATTCAATGTATATCCGGAGATGAAGACAAACACACTTTTCCTTGTGTGCATCATTCTTAAAGGGGAACATTATCACAATTTCAGAAGGGTTAAAACCATTAAAAATCAGTTCCCAGTGGCTTATTTTATTTTTCGAAGTTTTTTTCAAAATTTTACCCATCACGCAATATCCCTAAAAAAAGCTTCAAAGTGCCTGATTTTAACCATCGTTATATACACCCGTCCATTTTCCTGTGACGTCACATAGTGAAGCCAACACAAACAAACATGGCGGATAGAACAGCAAGCTATAGCGACATTAGCTCGGATTCAGACTCGGATTTCAGCGGCTTAAGCGATTCAACAGATTACGCATGTATTGAAACGGATGGTTGTAGTGTGGAGGCAGGTAGCGAAAACGAAATTGAAGAAGAAACTGAAGCTATTGAGCCATATCGGTTTGAACCGTATGCAAGCGAAACCGACGAAAACGACACGACAGCCAGCGACACGGGAGAAAGCGAGGACGAATTCGGCGATCGCCTTCTAACCAACGATTGGTATGTGTTTGTTTGGCATTAAAGGAAACTAACAAATATGAACTAGGTTTACAACATAGGAAATACATTTGGCAACAACATGCACTTTGAGAGTGCAGACAGCCCAGTTTTCATCAATTAATATATTCTGTAGACATACCCTCATCCGCTGATCTGTCCAGTTTTGGAGTTGATGTCAGCAGGCCAGGGAAGCTAGGGTCGATATTCTTCTCTTGATCATCTTCGGTGGCATAAGGGACGGTGTGAGCCAAGACATCCAGGGGGTTTAGCTCGCTCGTCTGCGGGAACAAACTGCCGCCATTGCTTGCCGTGCTACCGAGGTCCTTTGTCCCTGAATTGCTCACACACTCCGGCAGATTCAATGGGGGTCTGGCGGCAGATTTCTTTGACTTTATGGTTGGAAATGCATCTGCTTTGAGTGTCGCAGGATATCCACACATTCTTGCCATCTCTGTCGTAGCATAGTTTTCGTCGGTAAAGTGTGCGGAACAAACGTCCAATTTCTTGCCACTTTGGCATCTTTGGGCCACTGGTGCAACTTGAATCCGTCCCTGTTGGTGTTGTTACACCCTCCGACAACACACCGACGAGGCATGATGTCTCCAAGGTACGGAAAACAGTCGAAAAAACGGAAAATAACAGAGCTGATTTGACTCGGTGTTTGAGAAAATGGCGGATTGCTTCCCGATGTGACGTCACAACGCTCCGAGAGCGAATGATAGAAAGGCGTTTAATTCGCCAAAATTCACCCATTTAGAGTTTGGAAATCGGTTAAAAAAATATATGGTCTTTTTTCTGCAACATCAAGGTATATATTGACGCTTACATAGGTCTGCTGATAATGTTCCCCTTTAATTCTTCATACAAACGTGAAGATATGGACAGCCTATCAGTCGTCATCACAGTGAGAGCAGACATCGTACAGTAAGGTATTGCTTTATTATGTTTGTAGTTTGTATTTTATATTTAGCACTTAGCAATACTGCCACATGTTGCTTAGTGTTTCACCAAAGTTGGATGTGTTTAGCAGAGTTTCTAAAACTTCGTAGTACATCATCCTTATTCTTAGAATCAACAATAAAAGGTTCTGTATCATAATTTTTCTCAAAGTAATCTTTGTTGGCTCTCACAAAGTCTGCATGATTTGCATTGTTGATGGTGATGAAGGGATGGGTGGTTCCTTCCTCTACGTCACGTGACTCGCCAGCTCTTTATCTCTCAATATAAATAAAGTTGATTTGATTTGATTTGATACAGAGGCAACTTGTTTTTCCACTCTAAGTGGTACTTTAAAGTGCAAGTCGATATCTGCTAGTTCACTCAAATGTGATTGACGATGTAGTAATATGCTGCATTTCAAAAAAGTAGAAAGTCAGAATGCAATTTTAAAGGGGAACTGCACTTTTTTTTGTAGTTTTGCCTATCGTTCCCAATCATTATGACAGACGGATGCATTTTTTTTTCATGCACTTTAACTCAGAATCAGAATCAGAATCAGAATCAGCTTTATTGTCATTACGCAAGGTAACGAGATTGAGGCCATTCCATACAGTGCGATGTGTGCCGACTGTCGTAAAAAAACGTAAATAAAAGTCTGTTTACAACGGAGCAATTGGGAGGTCCTCTATTCCGCCCATAACACTAAATAAATAACCATCCCAAAAAGCGGCAACAATACTTCATTTACATTTTGTGACTTGAATATTGACCAAATACGAGTGATATTCCAATTATAAGCGCTAACGCAGACAAACTATTTATAGCAGCACCGTGATCACTCACGCGTGTGCCTATGTTGCCTATATCGACTGGTCAGCTGTTTCCTCGCTTTATTCTCCATCATAAATCATGTCTCTAACCTGGATAGTAGAAGGACGAAGACGTATTCTGACAATTTAAAGCCAAAGGGCGACACGACACGAAAGAACTTGGTCTGCGCTTGGTTACACCCCCCTTTTCTTCGCGAGGATTAGAAATCATTCTTTATCTAAATGGGACTATAACAACATTCTATCAGTCGGCATCTTAATGAGAGCAGAAAAAAGGGAACGTTGTGATGCGTTTTTTAATATAATGCGCCACGTATGCTTAAAATGATCAAAATACTTAAATATTAAACGTTATTATAAATGTGTCCATTACTAAATTATATATGTACTTACGGCATGTATACAAAACCTAATGGAGGTGTTTGGAGGTTTTTTTAAGGGCTTAATAGGCAGAATAGAGCAACTTTCATTGGCTTCATTGTAAGCGGACTTTTGATCACATTTATTTAATATTTAGAATGCATAAAAAAAGAAAAACATCTGTGTTCTTGTCTTACATAAGGATTGTGAATGATAGGCATAATTCCAAAAAAGTGCAGATCCCCTTTAAGTCGTTTTTACAAAAAAGGACAATATTGTGGAAAATAATATTTTTTCAGAAGTTTTAGTCGCTTGTGTGTAGCCATGAGGCGTTCAAGCGCCTACAAAGCTGCTAGCGAAGTGACAATGCTGAAAAAATTTCTGCAAGGTGCAGAAAATGGCTTTTAAAGGATAAATACAAATTGTGGCTGGCAAAAGACACTGACCCAAGACATGCCAAATGCAAACTGTGCTGTAAAACATTTGATACCTCGAATATGGGCGAGGGAGCGCTTGTTAGCCATTTGAAGGTTTTAAAGCCCTCCACAGCACAGAGTCAGCGCTTCTAAAAGTTTTTAACGATATCCTCCTGTCCACTGATTCTGGTAAATATGTTGTCCTGGTGCTTTTAGATCTGTCTGCTGCGTTCGACACCGTCGACCACGCCACCTTAATCACTCGTCTTGAGAACTGTGTGGGCATTAAGGGCGCCGCCCTCAACTGGTTCCGGTCGTACCTAACCGACAGGAGTTTTTGTGTAAAAGTAGACAGTTTTATGTTGTCCACAGCTCCTTTACCACATGGGGTCCCCCAGGGCTCAATCCTTGCCCCAATTTTATTTGCGCTTTACCTTCTCCCCCTTGGTTCTATTTTTAGGAAGTACAGTATTGCATTTCATTTTTACGCCGATGATTGCCAGATTTATTTTCCCATGGCACAAAATAACACGGTTCAACGTCTTATTGACTGCCTGCACGACATCAAAGTCTGGCTTTCAGCTAACTTCCTGAGCCTAAATGAAGATAAAACAGAAGTTATGTTGTTCGGTCCAAGTCGCTCTCCCTCCCCCAATGTTGACCTCGGCAGTCTGACCCCGTATCTCAGCGACTCTGTCACAAACCTGGGGGTAAAGTTTGACTCAGATTTTAAATTCGAAAAACAAATCAGCAGCGTCGTTCAAAAAAGCTTTTATCAATTACGCCAAATAGCGAAAGTGAAACCGCTTCTATCAAGACATGATCTTGAGAAATTAATCCACGCCTTTATCTCGACTCGTCTTGATTACTGTAATGCCCTGTATGTTGGCATTAGCCAGGCCTCCCTCGCCCGCCTGCAGCTCGTGCAGAACTCTGCTGCTCGTCTGCTAACACAGACCCGCAGACGTGAGCACATCACCCCTATTTTAGCGTCCCTTCACTGGCTCCCTGTGCGTTACCGAATCAATTTTAAACTCCTTTTATTTGTTTTTAAATGTCTAAACAACCTCGCGCCAACCTATCTCTCCGACCTCCTTCAGCCTTACTGCCCCACCCGATCCTTAAGATCAGCCGATCAGCTGCTGTTGACGGTCCCTGACACAAGGCTGAAGCTTAGAGGTGACAGAGCTTTCGCCGTTGCTGCTCCCAAGCTCTGGAACGACCTACCCCTGAGTGTTAGACAAGCCTCCTCTCTTCCTGTTTTTAAATCTCTCTTAAAAACATACTTTTATTCCATGGCTTTTAACACTGAGTGATATCCATCCTGCAATGGCGCCCCATAATACACCTGCTGTGAACCTGTTTTTATGTTTTTATTTATTCTATTTTAATTATTTATTTTTTATCGTGTTCTGTTTGTGTTGTGTTGTGTTTGCTCGGTACTCGTTTTATCTTTTAACCTGTTCATTGTACAGCACTTTGGCTACCCCTGTGGTAAATTTTTAACGTGCTTTATAAATAAAGTTGATTTGATTTGATTTGATTTGAAGGGGAAAAAGCACAAAACTGTAGCCGTACAGTTGCTTGCAGCGCAATACTACATTTATGACAGCTGATGCTTTGAGGACAGCCAGCAACACAACAAAGTAGAAAAACTTTGGTTTCTGCAAAAAATGAAGCTCTCCAAGCTGAGATACTGTGGGCACTAAAATGCGTGAATTCATATTACCGTAATCATTCTTGTCATCGGAGGACACATGCCACCTTTTTGCGGCCAGATTGCAGCTGTGGCTAGGACTAGAGGATTTAAGGGGCTGATTAAAACAAATTCAATTGATGTGTTTTGGTGTTCTTTAGTATTTTTTTAATGACGTTTGTTTTTCAAATGTAACATATATCATTAGAATATTTTTTATATAAAAAATTATTTAAGTATGAGTTTTTTTGCGTCTTGACTCATGAGCGGAGAGTAAGTGCAGCCGCTCTCCACTGAGCGCATCTTCGGTGGTAAAAAAAGAAAAAGTGTTTTTATAGTAGATGCACTCTAGGAGTGCTTCTCAAATGCCCGTAAAAAGTGGTACATGTCTCCTGCTTGTTTGGAAACATAGCAAAATACTGCAGGTAGGAGCATGATAAAAATGAATATGCAGTAAATGAGAGTGTCTCCGGGGGGGATGTTCTGTATAGTAGTGGTCCCCAACCTTTTTGTAACTGCGGTCCGGTCAACGCTTGAAAATTTGTCCCACGGACCCGGGGTATTTTTTTTGTCTTAAAAAAATACAATCATGTGTGCTTACGGACTGTATCCCTGCAGACTGTATTGATCTATATTGATATGTAATGTAGGAACCAGAAATATTAATAACAGAAAGAAACAACCCTTTTGTGCGAATGAGGTTTTTTGGGTTGGTGCACAAATTGTAAGTGTGTCTTGTGTTTTTTATGTTGATTTAGTAAAGAATAAAAAACAATTTAAAAAAAAATAATTTTTTATTTCTTGTGCGGCCCAGAACCAATCGATCCACGGACCATGGCCCGGTGGTTGGGGACCACTGCTGTATAGTACAAGCAAAATCCTCATTTAAACAAGGCGGTCTGCACCAATAGCAATTGCACACGCAGTGTTAGTAAATCCCACGCAACACGCCCACTAAATAGTACACGCTATTTTGAAGACTGCACACTTTGTTTTGCGCAAGGCATTTGGATCTTAGTAAATCAGGCTCTAAATATGTTGGAACTTAAATATGAGAAGTTGTATCTGAGTGTGACTGGTTTTTTTTTTGGTTTTTTTAAGGAGCAACCATACATTTCAGATGTAAACCTAATTTTACCTCGTCATTTATTTTTGGTAGTTCCATTGAGATAAAATAATGCCACCGTTCAGTAACAGTGATACCTCAGTCTTTGTTAGTAATCTATTCCAAAAGGTCAGACAAAAGTTTTAGCACAAAGAAGTGTATATGCTATACATTGTACAGTATGTGATGTTTGATTGTTGTTGTCAAAGGACAACCATAACCCTAACCCTAACCCTAACCCTCTAACCCTAACCCCTAACCCCAACCCCAGTTTAAAAGGAGTGTTGCGTTTTGGACCAGTTGTTCCTCCCAGGGAATTCAAGTCACAATTCGCTCCCAAGTTCTTTCCGACACTTAAAGCTGAGTTGAAAAACCACCAGAGACAGAATAGGTATTTTGTTGTATATTCTCAAAGCTTTGCCAATATACATTTTGATTGAGACCAGTCTAACCCTAGAACATTCTATCGCGCACACCCAAAATGGTCTGTCTTCCCGATCCCACCACCCTCTCTCTCGTCCCATCTCTGTAGCCAAAACAAAATGCTAGTCTAAACACATTCCAAAGAACTCAAGGTTATCACACATAGTATACTTGCTGACAGACCATCAAGAGAATAAATGGAAAAGACGAGCTGTTTTCAAATATGACAAAGAAATGGAAGAAGTACAACTTAAATTCGGATATATGTAAATATCTGCCTCCGACAGGAGCAAAATACATAAATATTACAAGTTATTATGCGATATTAAATATATACTTACAGCGTTTGTATAAGACGTTGATGGAAGTGTTTGGATGTTTTTTTAAGCACTTTATTGGCAGAATAAAGCGACTCGCATAGGCTCCATTGTAAGCGGATTTGTGTTTTGCTCGCATTTATTTAGTATTTAGAATGCATAAAATAATAATAAAATATGTATGCTTGTTTTACACAAGGATTGTGAATGATAGGCAAGATTCCAATATAAGTGCAGTTCCCCTTTTGTTATGATCCGCTGCCCGGATCATATTTTTGTTTACGTTTTCAAGGTACTTGTGTTTTTTTGTTAGTTTTGGACTCCCTGAGTGCCTGTTTTGTACACCTGAGTTTGTTGCCATGGCTGCTTATTGTTTTCACCTGCCGCGTGTGTTCCCGACGCGCACCTGTTGGTCATCACTGACATTATTATTTAAGCCTGCCTTCCCTGTCATTCTGTCTTGCTTCCTAGTTTGTTTTCGTACAACAGATGACGACTTTTGTTTCCTGCACTAAACCTTCTAGCTCCCACGCTAAAGGCTCTGGTTACCTTCTAGCTCCCACGCTAGCTCCTTTTGTTTTTGCCTTTTGTTCCAGTGTAATTTATTCCGTAAATAAATAATTTATTTTACCTTCACGCTGTGTCCGAAGTCCTTTTGCATCCTGGGAGAACGAAACCCCGCATCACCATGCGCCCTGGTCGTCACACCTTTAAGCATGTCTGAAACAAATAAACCTTTACCAATACAATTATTGACGTTAGAATACTTGACTGTTGACTTTGTTTGCCTTGAAAACATTGAGGTCAGGCCGTGTCGGCGTCATTCTTCCTTTATGGCAGTCAGGAGTACAGACTGGAAAGAAAGAGTGCAATTGTCCACTGAATGTTAATAATGAGGTCTTATTTTTCATCTTCAGAGATTTTTTTGGAAAGAGTCATGAGCTGCTCCAAAGGCTGGCTGAGTGCACTGAGGAAAACCTCGCCATTCCGGACGTCTTGGTGGCGCTCTTTAGCCTCCCTGTGAACCATCTTCTAGAGTACGGGCGACTGCTTCTCAAACTGGCCACTTGCTTTGAAGTGGTAGGTGAACTGTTAGCAACCTGGCACCCCCATAAATTAAATTGTTTTAATGTCAAAACTATTTAATATGTTTCAGTGCTCTGACGATTATCAGCGGCTGCAGGACAGCTGCTCAAAGTTTGAAGCTTTGGCCCTTCTGCTGAAGAAGAAATTAAAGGAAGCCGAGTTCACTTTTCTCTTCTGGAAGAGCTTTCCTGGAAAGATGACGGTAACAAGTTTATTTTTCTTCTTGCTATATCATTCTTTCTCTGTTCAAACATCTACCCATTCATTTATTTTCTATACAATGTGGGGAGTGCTCAGAGAGTATGGGGTATCGGACTTTCTGATTGTGGCGGTCCGCTCCCTGTATGATCAGTGTCAGAGCTTGGTCGGACCCGTTTTCAGTGAGGTTTGGACTCCGCCAGGTCAGGCCTTTGTCACTGATTCTGTTCATAGCTTTTATGGACAGAATTTCAAGGCGCAGTCAGGGTATTCAGGGGATCCGGTTCGGTGGCTGCAGGATTAGGTCTCTGCTTTTAGCAGATGATGTGGTCCTGATGGCTTCATCCTGCCAGGATCTTCAGCTCTCCCTGGATCGGTTTGCAACCACAATACAAAATAAAGTACCGTATTTTCCGCACCATAAGGCGCCCTGGGTTATAAGCCGCGCCTTCAATGAACGGCATATTTCAAAACTTTGTCCACCTATAAGCCGCCCCGTGTTGTAAGCCGCATCTAACTGCGCTAAAGGAATGTCAAAAAAACAGTCAAATAGGTCAGTCAAACTTTAATAATATATTAAAACCAGCGTGATGTGGGCGCGCATGGAATCGTATATCAACATGGACGAAGCTGCGTGAAAAAAGCCACCCGGCTTCTTCGCGTAAACTTAAACTTACCTTAACCACTCGCTCATCTTTTCTTCATCCATCCCTTCGAGTTAGTTTTTATGATGACGCCGGCTGGAAAGGTCTCTTTTGGCAAGGTCTTCCTTTTGAATATCACCATGGGTGGAAGTTTCTGGCCATTAGCATGGCAAGCTAAAACCACAGTGAAGGATGACTTCTCATTCCCTGTGGTGCGAATATTCACCGTACGTGCTCCCGTTGTATCCACAGTGCGGTTCACAGGAATATCAGTTGCTGTGAAATAGTAATCCGTGTGCGGATGGAGAGATTGCGTCTTTTCATGAACCGGATCCCTGTCGTTTAGTAGGAGCCATTTTGTGGTCTTTACAGATGTAAACACACAAAGGAAATGAAACGTACGGTAATATCCGCGCGCTTTTTCTTCTTCTACGCGGGCGGGTGGTTGCTTACAGTAGAAGAAGAAGCGCTTCCTGTTCTATGGGGGCGGGTGCTTACCTTGGCGGTTGCTTGCGTAGAAGAAGAAGCGCTTCCTGTTCTACCGGGAAAAAAGATGGCGGCTGTTTACCGTAGTTACGAGACCGAAACTTTATGAAAATGAATCTTAATATTTATCCATATATAAAGCGCACCGGGTTATAAGGCGCACTGTCAGCTTTTGAGAAAATTTGTGGTTTTTAGGTGCGCCTTATAGTGCGGAAAATACGGTAAATGCTTTATGCACAATATCTACTTACAAATGTTTGACCAAGCCTTGCTGTTGCCCGCTGTGGGATGGTGTTGCGTTTTGGACCAGTTGTTCCTCCCAGGGAATTCAAGTCACAATTCGCTCCCAAGCTCTTTACGACACTTAAAGCTGAGTTGAAAAACCACCAGAGACAGAATAGGTATTTTGTTGTATATTCTCAAAGCTTTGCCAATATACATTGATTGAGACCAGTCTAACCCTAGAACATTCTATCGCGCCTCCCAAAATGGTCTGTCTTCCCGATCCCACCACCCTCTCTCTCGTCCCATCTCTGTAGACAAAACAAATGCTAGTCAAAACACATTCCAAAGAACTCAAGGTTAACACACACAGTATACTTGCTGACAGAGCATCAAGAGAAGAAATGGAAAACACCAGCTGTTTTCAAATATGACTAAGAAATGAAAGAAGTACAACTTAAATTCGGATATATGTAAATATCTGCCTCCGACAATTCCCCCTTCAGATCTTCTAAAAAGATCTTTATCACTAGTACAACACTTCTAAAATACGCCCCTCTTTGAGCAAGCTAGTACAAAATTAAAAGCATAGTTACATGGGAGATAAACGGATGGAATCTATGTCAATGTCGTCACTCTCAGGGAAGGAATCTAGCATTTCTCGAAAGTCACCACTTTGCCAGACCCCCTTCAGTGACATAGCAAACCCAGGTTGTTCAGCAAGCCCCTCAACAGCATCACGAGTCAGGTTGGTCAGTCTCAACAGATTATAAAAAACATAGTTAATGCGTTCTACATTTTTAGGGTACACACTAACCAACAAATCACAACCTGGCGGTGTGGGTTCAGAAAACAAGGAGATAAGACAGTTTGTGTGTCCATCTTATACTTTGCTAGTTGTAGCAAAGATATGTCAACATGAGCAGCCACACCTTGAGTTCCAACATATATAAATATAAAGGAGTCAAAGGCCTCCTGGCATGAACATGAGGCGAGTCGGGAGTAAATCATACATGATCAATCCTAGTTTGAATGGTTTCATCACCCTATTTGGCCAAATATACCTGACCTGGGACTATGAGGGGAACAAACCAAGATCCCAACCAGAGGAGACAGTGCAAGCTAATCCTCTACCGTGCTTCCCTTCCAGACGCACACATTTTGATGATGTTTATCTGTTGTTGATAGGACTCACTGCGAAAGCCTCACCGCCGTCTCATTTGTGAGAGCAGCAACAAAGCTCTGACGCTGCAGAACTCAGGGAGGTTCTCAGTCAACTGGTTCATCCTTTTTAACGACGCGCTTGTCCATGCACAGGTCAGCTCCACACATACGTACAGTATCTACACAAAAACACAGCGACACACACACAACGCAAACGACATTCACAAAGAGGAACAGACATTATAACCTTGTGTACTTGTGTGCATTTGTGTGTGCTTGCTTTCGTGCTGTCAGGGTGTGGCGCCTTATAAAAACCTTGTAAGTATGAAGCTCCCTGTCACCCCTTTTTATAATTGTGTTTGTGTGTGTGTGTGTACGTGTGTGTGTGTGTGTGTGTGTGTGTGTGTGTGTGTGTTTGTATGTGGAAGGAAAACAAATACAGACTGTCTGAGATTTTATCTGGATTTCTAAAAAGGACAAACAACTGATCGCTCATTCTCTGAGCGTCCTTCTAAGGAATCGTTCTCAACCCTACTTCCTATTTTGACCGCAACCTATTAATTCTGTATGGCATGCTTCTTCCCAGGAAACATTTGACAATCCTCAAATTCATAACATGATGACATCAACTAGCCACAGCTGATATTAAGAGTCATTTGACACAAAACATAGAGACAGTCTACAGCTGGTGAAGCCAATGTCACGCGTTTTATTTGTTCACTGTTGATGGATTATCGCGCCGCTCGTAGCACTGGCTCATATAAAAAACTTAAAGGGGACCTGTGATGAATTTAGTCTTTTCTGGCTTATAAATGTTGTTACAATGTTGGATACTCGTGTTAAATAAAGCCAAAATGTCTAATTATAAGGTTCATGCGTTTTGGCGTGAGCTTGCACGTAGCATACCTGCCAACTACTCCGGTTTTCCCGTAATTAGTACGGTTTTCATCAACCTATTCCGGGTTACGGTTGCAGTGATAAAAAATACGGTTATTCATTAATTAAAAAAAATTTTTTTTTTTTAAGTTTTATTCACGAAATCGCGTAACAACAATGACAATCGACACTGCGTCCCGTAACTTCCTATCGAGCCATTCCGAATGCCATGCGCGAGGCTATTTATAGCACCGCTGCCAAGCACGAGGCACCTGTTGCCCATTGTTTCCAAACGAGCGAACGATCATGGAATCAGCCGGAGAAAAATCGCAAACGAGTCTTAAACCGAAAAGAAAACTGCAGTCATTCCGTGAAGAATATTCAAAAGCCTATCCGGGAATAATTATCCGTTCCAAAAAGGGTGAAAACTACGCAAATTGCACCTTGTGCAGACAAGATTTTTCGATCGGACACGGAGGAATTAGCGATGTAAAAGACCACGTTGGGACAAAAAAACACAAGTCTAATGCCGTTGCTAGCGATACAAGTGGAAAACTTTCAACGTTTTTCGTCGCCCAAACAGATTCTTTGGATACATTTGGATTTTAGCCACAAAAAGGTAATGACACCAATGTTATCTATTGGAATTGTTTAGTACTGTTATACTGTTAAAAGTGTTTATACTATTTATGCTTTCAAGTCCAAGTTGAAGAAATCTTGTTAAATGTTGACAGCATAACTACCAAAATACAGAAGTATGTCCTTAATATTTTTGCAGTGCTATTTCTGTTGAAAAGTTCAAATGATTACATTAGAGATGTGATGTGCCACTTTTCAAGTGTCTGATGGCTTCAATTAATTTTCATGAATTTTTCATATTTTGAATTCTTTTGAAAGGCTTACAAAAAACCTACATTTGAATTGTAATTCCATGCTATTGACAGGACTATTAATTTTAATGAAGTTAGCTTACCATGTTTACAGTATGATAATTGTGATAGAAATGTGAATTTTAGGCACAGAATATTTTTTACAATTGAACAAGGCAGTAGATTATACAAGCTTGGACAGAAAGTTAATAATGACACCAATTTCTTTTTTTAATGGAATTGTTTAGTACTGTTTTACCATTTGTTTACTGTAAAAAGTGTTTATACTGTTTATACTTTCAATGAACAAATTGAAGTCTTGTGAAAGGTTGACAGGATAACTGGCATTAACTGTCAAAATAATTTCAAACTATTGAAGTTAGCTTACAGAATAAACATGTCAATCAACCCATATGATTTTTGCTGTAATATTTTTGTTTTGAAAAGTCACTGTGACTGATAGAAAAGTGATGGTTTTAGCAACATCTTAACCTGTCTGAATGCTAATAATCATTTTGCGTCGGAGGGCGAAGCCTGAACCCCCCACCAGGACTTTGTCCTGGACCTACCGGGGCCTGCAACCCCTGGACCCTGGCTACTAGGTTTTTCTGATTTCAAAAGTTGGCAGGTATGACGTAGTTTTGGGTGCCTCTTTTCACAAGGTTTTGCTACTGGCTTCATCGTGACGTCACCGCGAGATGGAAGGCCTTATTTAGACATTAGGTAAAGCTCACAGTCGAAGGGGGCAAGCTCTTTTCCCTCTGCATAAGAACCCCGACGTGTGACATGCAGTGACATAAATTCTGCTCAGTTTGCAGATGTACCTAATGTTGTGACCGAGTAAATCTATATAACGTTTATGAAGTTTATTTTCGACCGTGTCTGGAAATAAAATAGTGGTGACGACTTCATGATGTATATTTAAACAGTGTTGGGTTAGTTACTGAAAAACCAGTAACTAGTTACAGTTACTAGTTACTTTATTTCAAAAGTAACTCAGTTACTAACTCAGTTACTTACACCAAAAAGTAATGCGTTACTTTGAAAAGTAACTATTTAGTCCTTTTTTTTTTGTTTCTTTTTTTTTTTAAAGCTCCCATTAATGCCCTTTTAACCTTCATTTCAGTATTGTTATTGCACTGGAGAATAATACAATGTGTTGATCAACTTGACATGCATTTGCATCACTGAACTCTGCTAAGCAATGTGCTCTACATACAACACACAAAGACAAAGATATTCTTCAAAGGGCCAAATTATTTCAGGCCAGAACAAATTGACAAAACTATTTTAAATAGCTGCAACATAATGGCACTTTAACTTTAAGTTATAGGATCTTTGATCCAAGACACAACTTACATTTAACTAAAATGTTATTTTCTTTGTGCTCGACAAAAGAAAAGTATTGAGAATGTCTCCATGTTAAGAAACTCGACTTCTGGCTTCGCCATGATGTCTTGTTAGTTGTTATGAGAGTAGCGTATGTGTGTGTGTGTGTGTGTGTGTGTGTGTGTGTGTCCTTTTAAGATATGACAGCATGTGAGGTGAGTGACGTCAGTGAGTGAGTGGGCGAGAGAGGTGAGGGAGCGGCAACAGTGAGTGCCTGCAGGTGCTCTAGCTTGGTTCATGGCTGCGTCCAATAAAGTCACAAAGATGCAACAAACTGCCGGCCCCGTCATTCACCCTCAGCTGTAAAGACCCACTTCCGGGCAAAGTGAAGGTTAAGCAATGTGCTCTACATTCAACACACAAAGACAAAGATATGTTTCAAAGGGCCAATTTATTTCAAGCCAGAACAAATTGACAAAACTATTTTAAATAGCTACAACATAACATACATAAGTAACAAACAGCATAATAACAACATAGCTGTAAACCTGGCTTCACCTAAGGAAGGCACACGTGACATACACAAAGCCTAACCAGGCAGATTTGAATTGTTGTTTAACTAAAATGTTATTTTCTTTGTGCTAGGCAAAAAAAAGAAGTGAGAATATCTCCATGTTAAGACACTCGAGTCGACTGCGGCTCCGTTGTTAGTAAACACAGACACGCCGCCTCTTCCCCTCCCCTCCCCACACCCACACCCACACCCAGACACACACAGAGCGCGCCTCCGGCTTGTGAGACAAGAACATTCAGAAGGACGACACTGCAGCGCGCCAATAAAACACACTCAGATTTTCTGTTTCTAGCCAATACTACATAAAAAATAACGTAAAATAACGCAGCAACGCATCATGTAGTAACGGTAACTGAGTTACTGAATATAAAAAATAACGCGTTAGATTACTAGTTACCGCCGAAACTAATGGCGTTACAGTAAGGCGTTACTTTGTAACGCGTTAGTCCCAACACTGATATTTAAACAGTGAATTTTCAAAAGATAAAGAGGGTCGGGCGTGGTTTCATTTGCGATCAGGGAACGCCTCCAGAATTGAAATTCCTGCAGACAGACTCAGAACACGGGTTATGTATGTGACTGAAATACAAATACACATTCATTTTCCCTTTCGCTCACTGCCCGTTGGTGCTGTCTCCCCCAATCATCTGCATTTTTGGCGTCATTGATTCGACACAAAAGCCTTTACAACAGCAGAACATTCATCACGTAACCTTGTAGCAACGAGGATGTCTGCATGGCAAGACTCCTGATGCTTGATATTAGTCTGACGTTCCTATCCAACTCTCCAGTTCTCAACGCATCATGTGTTCTCCTTGGCCACTTTGTGGGTGGAGCCCATTTCGGAGGACAACGCCGGCCTGTGAGAGACTTCTTTTGACATGTTTTAATATCAAATGTGCTTTGATTGCAAGATGCTTTGGTTCATTGCTGTGTGTTTGTGTAGTTATGGCCTTAAAATAATCACACCAGAAGAGATGTTCACCCTGCTGGCCAGTTCCCCTATGGAGAAGGTAGATTCAATAAATGACCACTGATGTGGCGAATATCACTAAACAAAGAGTTGCCAGAAGTCCTTATTAATGTGGGCTTTCACAGGCGAAGTGGATCCGCTGCATCAACCAGGCGGTGGATCAGGCCCTGAACTTTGGTGAGGGACAAAAGTTTGAGCCTCCCATTTCTAGGAGCGCTACCTACACGTTTTATAAGGACGGCCGACTGAAAGACGCAACCTATGAGGGTCGCTGGCTGGCCGGCAAGCCCCATGGCAGGTGGGACATATTGACCTATGACATGTTGGCAGGGACTTATTGACTTATGCTGGCGGAGCTTTTTCACTTATGCGATTGCTTTTTGTGCTCCTTTCAGGGGTGTGTTAAAGTGGCCGGATGGGAGGAGTTACACCGGGTCATTCAAGAATGGACTGGAGGATGGGTTGGTGTCAGCATAAACATGAGCATTAGTAAGGACATGTGATCTTCTGTCCTCAACTTAATGTGTTTATTTAGTTTTGGCGAATTTGTGGCTCCGAATAAGACCGTGAACAAGAACGATCACTATCAAGGTCACTGGAAAGATGGCAAAATGCACGGCTTGGGGACATACAGGTAAGCATTTGACATATTGCTTATATTTTAGAGTATATTAACTGGTCACAAAAAGCTACCCCTCCTTTTTATTGATTATTATTCTATCCGTCACAGCGTCATTCAAAACTGAGTATTAATACTCTGCACACACAGAGGAGACTCACAAATCAGCACCAAGTGAAGAGAATTTATTTTCAATTTCTGAAAAAGATGTGTACTCCTAAAATCATGTGATCAGCAATTCTTAAAACAGCATATTTCTACATATTATAAAGAATCTTTGTCTAGCATTTATCAGTAGGTTCTTAAAAACAGCACTGTTCCTGTCATAGAGCGTCTTTGATTAGTGTTTTTGTCAGACATCCTTAAAACAGCAGGGTGTCCCTATCATATAGAGCAGGGCTCACTAACTGGCGGTTTGCGGTCTGAGTCCGCACTCTGACGCCATCCCAGGCAAACCTGGACCTATAATAAATCGGATCGTCATGTCCATACTTGCCAACCTTGAGACCTCCGATTTCGGGGCGTGGGGGCGTGGTCGGGGGTGGGGCGGGGCGTGGTTGGGGGTGTGGTTAAGAGGGGAGGAGTATATTGACAGCTAGAATTCACCAAGTCAAGTATTTCATACATACATATACATATATATACATATATATATATATAGATAGATAGATATCTACATCCTGAAAATATGCAAGCAAAACTGTGTTTAGATAATTGATACTTCAAACTTGCATAAATAAATATTAAAGAATATATCATAACTTGGCTTCTGAGAGTTTAAAAATGTAATGAATAAAATGCTAAAGTTGTTGATAAACAAGCAATTATTTTAATTATTAAATATGGTCATTTTAAATGAATTATTATGATAATTTAAAATAAATTATTTCAAATATGTTTATTTTAATGTATAATTCTATGGCTGGATGTAATAAGGAGTCACGAAAAAATACAAATAAAAATACAATTGCTTTTGATGTTTTTAGCAAAATATAGTAAAAATGTATTTAGTTGTTTTTTTTTAAATTAATATATTTATTTATAGGTAAGATAAACATAATAATACAATTTATCTCTAGTCTGGATGATTTAGTTCTTGTCACCCTGTTGTCCTCCCGTCATGAAAAAAGGCTGTCCTCACTCAGGTCCGCATGGAGCTGGAGGGGGCGTGGCTTCCAGCTCCGGCTGAAAATCGTGAGATTTTCGGGAGAATATTTGTCCCGGTAGGTTTTCGGGAGAGGCGCTGAATTTCGGGAGTCTCCCGGAAAATTCGGGAGGGTTGGCAAGTATGGTCATGTCACATGTTCTGTGTCTTGACCTATTTGAATTTTAGTTGAAAATGGATGGAACCCCCGATATAGATGATCTTCAACTAATGCAAACGTACTGCTCCTGTTAGAATGTATTACCGTATTTTCCGCACTATAAGGCGCACCTAAAAACCTCCAATTTTCTCAAAAGCTGACAGTGCGCCTTATAATCCGGTGCGCCTTATATATGGACTATTGAGCCAGAAAAGGTCTCGCAACTACGGGATGCATAACGTAACCCCAGCCTCTACTGTAGCGTATATTCTGTGCGCCTTATAATGTGGTGCGCCTTATAATGCGGTGCGCCTTATATATGAACAAAGTTTTAAAATAGGCCATTCATTGAAAGTGCACCTTAATCAATCAATCAATCAATCAATGTTTATTTATATAGCCCTAAATCACAAGTGTCTCAAAGGGCTGCACAAGCCACAACCACATCCTCGGTACAAAGCCCACATAAGGGCAAGGAAAAACTCACCCCAGTGGGACGTCGATGTGAATGACTATGAGAAACCTTGGAGAGGACCGCATATGTGGGTAACCCCCCGCCCCTCTAGGGGAGACCGAAAGCAATGGATGTCGAGTGGGTCTGACATAATATTGTGAGAGTCCAGTCCATAGTGGATCCAACATAATAGTAAGAGTCCAGTCCATAGTGGGGCCAGCAGGACACCATCCCGAGCGGAGACGGGTCAGCAGCGCAGAGATGTTCCCAGCCGATGCACAAGCGAGCGGTCCACCCCGGGTCCCGACTCTGGACAGCCAGCACTTCATCCATGGCCACCGGACCTGTGCCCCCCCTCCTCCACAAGGAAAAGGGGAGCAGAGGAGAAAAGAAAAGAAACGGCAGATCAACTGGTCTAACAGGGGGGCTATTTAAAGGCTAGAGTATACAAATGAGTTTTAAGATGGGACTTAAATGCTTCTACTGAGGTAGCATCTCTAATTGTTACCGGGAGGGCATTCCATAGTACTGGAGCCCCAATAGAAAACACTCTATAGCCCGCAGACTTTTTTTGGGCTCTGGGAATCACTAATAAGCCGGAGTTCTTTGAACGCAGATTTCTTGCCGGGACATATGGTACAATACAATCGGCAAGATAGGCTGGAGCTAGACCGTGTAGTATTTTATACGTAAGTAGTAAAACCTTAAAGTCACATCTTAAGTGCACAGGAAGCCAGTGCAGGTGAGCCAGTATAGGCGTAATATGATCAAACTTTCTTGTTCTTGTCAAAAGTCTAGCAGCCGCATTTTGTACCAACTGTAATCTTTTAATGCTAGACATAGGGAGACCCGAAAATAATACGTTACAGTAGTCGAGACGAGACGTAACGAACGCATGAATAATGATCTCAGCGTCGCTAGTGGATAAAATAGAACGAATTTTAGCGATATTACGGAGATGAAAGAAGGCCGTTTTAGTAACACTCTTAATGTGTGACTCAAAGGAGAGAGTTGGGTCGAAAATAATACCCAGATTCTTTACTGATTCGCCTTGTGTAATTGTTTGGTTGTCAAATGTTAAGGTGGTATTATTAAATAAATGTCGGTGTTTAGCAGGACCGATGATCAGCATTTCCGTTTTCTTGGCGTTGAGTTGCAAGAAGTTAGCGGACATCCATTGTTTAATTTCATTAAGACACGCCTCCAGCTGACTACAATCCGGCGTGTTGGTCAGCTTTAGGGGCATGTAGAGTTGGCTGTCATCAGCATAACAATGAAAGCTAACACCGTATTTGCGTATGATGTCGCCTAGCGGCAGCATGTAAATACAAAAGAGTGCAGGGCCAAGAACCGAACCCTGAGGAACTCCGCACGTTACCTTAACATAGTCCGAGGTCACATTATTATGGGAGACGCATTGCATCCTGTCACTAAGATAAGAGTTAAACCACGACAAAGCTAAGTCTGACATACCAATACGTGTTTTGATACGCTCTAATAAAATATTATGATGGACGGTATCGAAAGCAGCGCTAAGATCAAGAAGCAGCAACATAGATGACGCATCAGAATCCATCGTTAGCAGTAGATCATTAGTCATTTTTGCGAGGGCTGTCTCCGTAGAGTGATTTGCCCTGAAACCGGATTGAAAAGGTTCACAGAGATTGTTAGACACTAAGTGTTCATTTAGCTGCTGTGCGACAATTTTTTCGAGGATTTTCGAAATAAAGGGAAGGTGGGACACCGGTCTGTAGTTTACCATGAGGTCAGGATCAAGGTTAGGTCTTTTGACCAGAGGATGAATAACCGCTTTCTTGAATGCTAGGGGAACAGTGCCAGAGGAAAGTGATAAGTTTATAATATTTAGCACTGATGGACCTAATAATACAAAAAGCTCCTTGATAAGTTTCCCAGGAAGTGGGTCAAGTAAACATGTTGTTTGTTTTATCCCACTTACACGCTGTAATAGTTCCTCTAATGTTATTTCATCAAAAAGAGAGAGACTATTTTGTATTGCAGTATCCGTCGTAGATACAGTTGTATCTGTGTTAATAGAACCCAGTTGTAGCTGGGATGCGTTGTCTTTAATCTCCTTTCTAATGAGTTAAATTTTCTTATTAAAGAAATTCATAAAGTCATCTGCCGAGTGGGTGGACCTATTGGGAGGAGTCCCTTGTTGGGTTAGCGATGCTACTGTACTAAACAAAAATTTAGGGTCGTTTTTGTTGAGGCGGATGAGATTTGAGTAATATTTAGCTTTAGCTAAGGTAAGCATGCGTTTATACGATATTAAACTATCACTCCATGCTTGATGGAAAACCTCAAGCTTGCGCGCCATTTGCGTTCCAACTTTCTACATGATAATTTATGAGCTCTGGTTTTCTTGGCGTTGAGTTGCAAGAAGTTAGCGGACATCCATTGTTTAATTTCATTAAGACACGCCTCCAGCTGACTACAATCCGGCATGTTGGTCAGCTTTAGGGGCATGTAGAGTTGGCTGTCATCAGCATAACAATGAAAGCTAACACCGTATTTGCGTATGATGTCGCCTAGCGGCAGCATGTAAATACTAAAGAGTGCAGGGCCAAGAACCGAACCCTGAGGAACTCCGCACGTTACCTTAACATAGTCCGAGGTCTCGCAACTACGGGATGCATAACGTAACCCCAGCCTCTACTGTAGCGTATATTCTGTGCGCCTTATAATGTGATGCGCCTTATAATGCGGTGCGTCTTATATATGAACAAAGTTTTAAAATAGGCCACTCATTGAAGGTGCGCCTTAATCCGGTGCGCCTTATAGTGCGGAAAATACGGTACTTTATTTATGTCATAAATAAAGTCATAACTGTTAGCCATTTGGTGAGGGAAAATTATGAAGGTATGACAAATCTTTGTAGCTAGAAATAAAAGGGCAAAGTTCAGTCTCTGTCCTAAGTTTGATGAAAAGGTGGCTCCAGGACAATTGAGTTGACTAGCCCTTATATAGAGTAAATACGTTCACTGTTGTTTCCTCCACAGATACGCCAATGGCGAGATCTACGACGGTTCCTTCCAGGACGGTTTGCGCCACGGCCATGGAATGCTTCGCAGCGGCAAGCTCAACACCTCCTCCCCCAGTGTCTTCATAGGCCAGTGGGTGCACGACAAGAAGACTGGCTATGGCGTGTTTGACAACATCACCAAGTATGCTGAAGTCTCTATTTGAGCGTCTTTTGAGTTTCCTGTGTTCTGAAAGAGCTTTGTATATGTTGTCTTCGTCAGAGGGGAGAAGTACATTGGCATGTGGCAGGACAACCAGCGACAAGGCACCGGGATTGTGGTCACACAGTTTGGGCTTTACTACGAAGGATCCTTCAAAGACAATAAGATGATGGTGAGCAGCAGTTTAGAGAAAAGGACGAGGAGAATAAGACAACTTCAAACACTGACAAGTGAGGAATGGACAAAGGGACTTAAAGGTTTTATCTTTCAGGGTACTGGCATCCTGCTGTCAGAGGATGACACAACATATGAGGGAGACTTCTCTGATGACTGGACCCTCAACGGCAAGGTGACTAATAAACAAAAGGAAATTATTATTATATTGAAGGTATCGAAAGCTTATAAAAATGAAATCTGTGAACCCAGGGAGTTCTGACGATGCCTAATGGCGACTACCTGGAGGGCTCCTTCAATGGTGAATGGGGACTCGGCCCAAAAGTGACCGGCTCCTACTTCAAGCCACAACTAACTGATAACGAAAAGGAGAAAACTCGCTCAGTGTAAGATAACCTTGCATACATGCATACTAGTGATGGGTCCGGCAACACCGATGCATCGGCGCATGCGTCGAGCTCATAGAGCAAAACCCTGTGTCGGTGCGCGTACCGCTTTTAGAAAGTCACGTGACCGATCATGAGCTGTTTTGGTCACGTGACCGATACGCCAACTGTGTCGCACTGACGCCTCCTCTGTGCCCTGTGAGCGTGTCTTTTCTACAGCCCGAGAAATAATAACGAAGAAGAGAAATCGTCTAAAATGTAATACGTCGGAAAAACTTTTTATTTTTATAAAAATGTGTAAAAAAATAAAATTAAAAAAATTCCCAGTCCACAATCATCCACAACACGTTCTCTTAGATTTCCATGTTATGATACATGTTCACATTATTTATTGACTGTATCTAAAAAAGATACAAATATATTTTTATTTAAATGAAGATATGAAATAATTCTAAATGAAATACAATGACTTGGTTTATATTATTGTATATACTAGGGCAGGGGTCACCAACGCGGTGCCCGCGGTCACCAGATAGCCCGTAAGGACCAGATCAGTCGCTCGCTGGCCTGTTCTAAAAATAGCTCAAAGAGCAGCACTTACCAGTGAGCTGCCTCTATTTTTTAAATTTTATTTATTTACTAGCAAGCTGGTCTAGTTTTGCTTGACATTTTTAATTCTAAAAGAGACAAAACTCAAATAGAATTTGAAAATCCAAGAAAATATATTAAAGACTTGGTCTTCACTTGGAATAAGCGGTAGAAAATGGATGGATGGATGGGTCTTCACTTGTTTAAATAAATTCATTTATTTTTTTACTTTGCTTCTTATTACTTTTAGAAATACAATTTTAGAGAAAAAATACAACCTTAAAAATGATTTTAGGATTTTGAAACAAATATACCTTTTTACCTTTTAAATGTCTTCCTCTTCTTTCCTGACAATTTAAATCAATGTTCAAGTAAAAAAAAAAATTTTTATTGTAAAGAATAATAAATGTTTTAGCTTCTTTTTTTTTGGACGAAGAATATTTGTGAAATATTTCTTCAAACTTACTATGATTAAAATTCAAAACAATTATTCTGGCAAATCTAGAAAATCTGTAGAATCAAATTTAAATCTTATTTCAAAGTATTTTGAATTTCTTTTAAAATTTTTCTTCTGGAAAATCTGGAAGAAATACTGATTTGTCTTTGTTAGAAATATAGCTTGGTCCAATTTGTTAAATATTCTAACAAAGTGCAGATTGGATTTTAACCAATTTAAAACATGTCATCAAAATTCTAAAATGTATCTTAATCAGGAAAAATTACTAATGATGTTCCATAAATTATTGTTTTAATTTTTTCAAAAAGATTCAAATTAGCTAGTTTTTCTCTTCTTTTTGTCGGTTGAATTTTGAAATTTAAAGAGTCGATATTGAAGATAAACTATGTTTCAAAATTTTATTTTTATTTTTTTCGTGTTTTCCCCTCTTTTAAACCGTTCAATTAAGTGGTTTTTTCATCATTTATTCTCTACAAAAAACCTTCCGTAAAAGGAAAAAAAAAATGTACGACGGAATGACAGACAGAAATACCCATTTTTTTATATATATAAATGTATTTATTTAGCTATTCTTGTTTAAATCACACTTACGTGTAACTTACAAATGACAATATATTTATTTATTTAAGTGTGTATCAAACTGGTAGCCCTTCGCATTAATCAGTACCCAAGAAGTAGTTTTTGGTTTCAAAAAGGTTGGTGACCCCTGTACTAGGGCATCAAATCAGTGTCAGTTGAGTCGGTCCATAGGTTGCCTGTAGGGATTTTTAATGTCCAGCAGATGTCAGTATTTAGTGACACAGTATCGACACAGTATCAATACAGTTTTGCAATGTGTCGAAACGCTTCATGACGCCTCATCAATCCATCACTAATGCATACATTTATCATTTGTTTTCAAAACGGTTACAAAAATGTGGGACCCCAAAAATTTACTGTGGGACCCCATTTTTATGACTTGATGACCCCATTTTGAAAATTCCTAGCACCAACACTATATATATATATATATATATATATATATATATATATGTGTGTGTGTATATACTACCCTCCTTTGCTTTATGTAGCGTGAGAAGTTTGACTTAACTTTCTGTGCGTGGGTTGAATGTGATAGAAAGCTGGGTCGACTGTGTGTGTGCGCTGAGGAGAAGTGGCAGGCAGTGTTTGACGAGTGTTGGATTCAGCTGGGATGCGAGGCCGCAAGCCAGGGAGAGAACTGGAAGGCATGGGAGAACATTGCAGTTGCCCTTACCACAAGCCGGCGACACATCCAGGACAGGTACACACATGAAACACACTTTTTGTTTTTAAAGCTCAGACGTGTTCATTCTTGTCTTTCTGTTACTTTTATCAGTCCAGAACGTCTGTCTCTGAGTCACAGCAGGACATTGGAGAGTCTAGAAGTCATCCCTCAACATGAAGGACCCATCACCATGGAGCGATATCACGCTATCCGCCTTTACCTCGTCAAGGTGAAGCCATTTGCAGTGGAAGATTCTAAATCATATCTTCAGGTTTTAAAAACTGCTCCAAAAAAATAAAGGAACAGTTTTTTTATCAGGGAATGGCATGAATTCAATTGCACTTTTCTGATAAGGTTTTGGTCAGGTACGTGGCAGAGGGGGTTGTTAATCAGTTTCAGCCGCATTGGTGTTGATGGAATTAACAGCAGGTGCATACCTGCCAACTACTCCGGTTTTCCCGTAATTATTACGGTTTTTATCAACCTATTCCGGGTTACGGTTGCAGTGATAAAAAATGCGGTTTTTCATTAATTAAATTTTTTTTTTTTTTTTTAAGTTTTATTCACGAAATCGCGTAACAACAATGACAATCGACACTGCTTCCCATAACTTCCTATCGAGCCATTCCGAATGCCATGCGCGAGGCTATTTATAGCACCGCTGCCAAGCACGAGGCACCTGTTGCCCATTGTTTCCAAACGAGCGAACGATCATGGAATCAGCCGGAGAAAAATCGCAAACGAGTCTTAAACCGAAAAGAAAACTGCAGTCATTCCGTGAAGAATATTCAAAAGCCTATCCGGGAATAATTATCCGTTCCAAAAAGGGTGAAAACTACGCGAATTGCACCTTGTGCAGACAAGATTTTTCGATCGGACACGGAGGAATTAGCGATGTAAAAGACCACGTTGGGACAAAAAAACACAAGTCTAATGCCGTTGCTAGCGATACAAGTGGAAAACTTTCAACGTATTTCGTCGCCCAAACAGATTCTTTGGATGTGATAAATGCCGAAGTTTTATTTACGGAGGCAATAATTGAGCATGGACTTCCAATCGCACTGGTCAAAGTCACTGTGACTGATAGAAAAGTGATGGTTTTAGCAACATTTTAACCTGTCTGAATGCTAATAATCATTTTGCGTGAACCCCCCACCAGGACTTTGTCCTGGACCTACCTGGGCCTGCGGCCCCTGGACCCTGGCTACTAGGTTTTTCTGATTTCAAAAGTTGGCAGGTATGCAGGTGCACTAGAGGGGTAACAATGAGATGGCCCCCAAAACAGGACTGGTTTTGCAGGTGGAGGCCATTTCAAGTTCCTCCCTCTTGATCTTTTTTAACTGTTTTTCCACAAGTGTTGGCTTTCGCTAGAGTCATTATCACGACTGGGAGCATGAGGCCATTTCTTAACCCTCCTGAAGTTGCACAGATTGTCCTACTCCTCCAGGATGGCACATCCATGCGTGCTGTTGCAAGAAGATTTGATGTGTCTCCCAGTACAATCTCCAGAGCATTAAGGAGATTCCAGGAGACAGGCAGTTACTTTAGGAGAGAAGGACAGGGCCGTAGACGGTCCTCATCCCATCAGTAGGACCGATATCTGCTGCTTTATGCAAGGAGGAACAGGTTGAGCACTGGCCGAGCCCTACAGAATGACCTCCAGCAGGCTACTGGTGTGAATGTCTCTGCCCAAACAGTCAGAAACAGACTTCACGAGGGTGGCCTCAGGGCACGACGTCCTGTAGTGTGCCCTGTGCTCACTGCTCAGAACCGTGGAGCTCCATTGGCATTAGCCATAGAACACCAGAATTGGCAAGTCTGCCACTGGCGCCCTGTGCTTTTCACAGATGAGAGCAGGTTTACCCAGAGCACCTGTGATAGACGTGAAAGGGTCTGGAGAAGCCAAGGAGAGCGCTATGGTTTATACCAGTTTTGGTTTTTAACAATATATTTTGTGTAGGTAATAGTATTTAAAAAAAAATTCCAGGTTGACCAGCAATCCAGAACAGATTGCTTTCAAACTTCAAGGTTCAACTGTACTAAACTTTGCTGTTAATTACTGATCCAAACATAATTAGTGTTTTGTCTTGTCAGGCATGTGACACGTCGTTGCACCCACTAGGCCGGCTCGTGGAAGCCCTGGTGGCAGTCTACAGGATGACGTACGTTGGCGTCGGAGCCAACCGACGGCTCCTCCTACAGGCTGTCAGCGAGATCAAATCGTATCTGAACCGCATCTTCCAGATCGTTAGGTAATAATAATAATAATACCTGGGATTTATATAGCGCTTTTCTAAATACCGTACCCAAAGTCACTTTACATGTGTGTGTGGGGGGGACGATAAAAACAACTTTATTAGAAAAAAATAAATAAATAAATAAGAGACACCTAGGGCAGGGTCAGTTTGGAATGGCTAATGTGAAGAGGTGAGTTTTTAGGGTGGCTTTGAAGGTAGGGAGGGAGGGGGCATCTCTGATGTGCCTGGGGAGAGCGTTCCAGAGAGAGGGGGCAGCCACGGAGAAGGCCCTGTCGCCCCAGGTTCGGCGCCTGGTCTTGGGGACCTCAAGGAGGCCGGCATCACTAGACCTGAGGGGAACGGGACGGGACGTGTGGCTGGAGGAGGTCAGAGAGGTAGGGTGGTGCCAGGTTATGGAGTGCCTTGTAGGTGGTGAGGAGTATTTTAAAGGTGATTCTGTATTTGACAGGCAGCCAGTGGAGGTCATGAAGGACAGGTGTGATGTGCTCTCTGGAGCGGGTTCCGGTGAGCAGGCGGGCAGCAGAGTTCTGGACGTATTGCAGTTTGTTGAGGGTTTTGGAGGTGATGCCGTAGAGGATGCTGTTGCAGTAGTCTAGCCGGGATGAGATGAAGGCGTGGATGAGGGTTTCGGCAGCAGAGGATGTGAGGGAGGGCCGGAGACGGGCAATGTTTCTGAGGTGGAAGAATGCAGTTTTGGTGATGTGGTTTACGTGGGGGAGGAGTGAAAGGGTAGGGTCGAAAATTACACCTAGATTGCGGATGTGGGTGGAGGTAGTGACAAGGGAGCCGTCGATGTTTAATGAAAAGTCCTGAGTGGAGCGAGTGAGGGAGTCGGGGCCAATGATAATTATTTCAGATTTGTTGCAGTTGAGTTTTAGAAAGTTTTTTTGCATCCAGGTTTTTATGTCTGTGAGGCAGGTGGTGAGGGTGGAGTGGGTGGCTGTGGTGATGGTCGTGGTGGAAATGTATAGTTGTGTGTCGTCGGCATAGCAGTGAAATTGAAGGCCGTGGTGTCGGACGATCTGACCGAGGGGTAGGAGGTAGATGGTGAAGAGTAGGGGGCCAAGTACTGAGCCCTGGGGGACGCCGTGGGTGACTGGGGCAGTGGAGGAGGTGCAGTTGTTGGTTGAGATGAATTGCTGACGGTCAGAGAGGTAGGATTTCATCCAGGAGAGGGCAGTGCCGGATAAACCAAGGGAGGAGTGGAGGCGTGTTAGGAGGATGGAGTGGTTGATGGTGTCGAAGGCAGAACTGAGGTCGAGGAGGATGAGGATGGAGAGGGAACCAGAGTCGGCGGAGAGGAGGATGTCGTTGGTGACCTTGAGGAGGGCCGTTTCTGTGCTGTGGAGTGAGCGGAAGCCGGATTGGAACTTTTCGTATAGGTTATTGTGGTGAAGGTGGGATTTGATTTGGGAGGCAACTGCACGTTCGAGAATTTTAGAGAGGAAGGGGAGGTAGCATCCCAAACACTGCAGGAATTTGTTTTAGAATGTTATATTGTGTTTTATATTCTTTCTTGGCTTTTGTGTGAACTTTGTGCAGGTTTCTGTTCCCAGACCTGCCAGAAGAGGGCGGTGTAATTAAAGAGCCAACCACTGACCTTCAGGGCGGGAAGGACTCAGGCTTGAAACTTGAAAGTTTGCCCGAACATGAAGATTCAAAGCAGAACATTATTACGGACCAGTCATCTTTCCTTCTCAGCCACATGGTGAGCAGTTCAGCTCTGCTGCTTCCTGTCCTGTTGCCCCGCCTCTATCCGCCGCTCTTCACCCTCTACGCTCTGGACAAGGAGCGAGAGGACGATGTCTACTGGGAGTGCGTCCTCCGTCTAAACAAGCAGACTGACCTGGCACTGCTTGCTTTTCTGGGTGTCCAGCAGTACGTCACGCAGTCATTGAATCACTGCAAATGTTTTTTTGTTGTTTTTATTGGATGTTTACATTTTCCCCAGGAAGTTCTGGCCCGTTTCTATCTACATACCACCAGCACCAGCGAAGAGGCAAGAGGTAAATGGGCTTTTTTTTCCTTTATTTAAATCTTCATAAGTTACCTTGCATCTAACCGTGAGGCTTTTTACAGGATTTACAGAAATAAGATTGCAATGAGACTAAATATTAAAAGTGGTAAAAGGAAAAAGTACTTTGTATATATTATTGATAGTACTGTGTTGATATTGTGAAATCAGAGCAGATATTTAAGTGTGCAGAGTTTGATAATTGTGATTGATAAGATGCAGTGTAGCGATAGATGTAGTTATAACCGGGTATATCTATACATACATGCGCACGTACAGTCGTGCTCATAAGTTGACATACCCTGGGAGAATTTATGATTTCTTGGCCATTCTTCAGAGAATATGAATGATAACATCCATCCATCCATCTTCTTCCGCTTATCCGAGGTCGGGTCGCGGGGGCAGCAGCCTAAGCAGGGAAGCCCAGACTTCCCTCTCCCCAGCCACTTCGTCCAGCTCTTCCTGTGGGACACCGAGGCGTTCCCAGGCCAGCCGGGAGACATAGTCTCCCCAACGTGTCCTGGGTCTTCCCCGCGGCCTCCTACCGGTCGGACGTGCCCTAAACACCTCCCTAGGGAGGCGTTCGGGTGGCACCCTGACCAGATGCCCGAACCACCTCATCTGGCTCCTCTCGATGTGGAGGAGCAGCGGCTTTACTTTGAGCTCCCCCCGGATGGCAGAGCTTCTCACCCTATCTCTAAGGGAGAGCCCCGCCACCCGGCGGAGGAAACTCATTTGGGCCGCTTGTACCCGTGATCTTGTCCTTTCGGTCATAACTCAAAACTCATGACCATAGGTGAGGATGGGAACGTAGATCGACCGGTAAATTGAGAGCTTTGCCTTCCGGCTCAGCTCCTTCTTCACCACAACGGATCGATACAGCGTCCGCATTACTGAAGACGCCGCACCGATCCGCCTGTCGATCTCACGATCCACTCTTCCCTCACTCGTGAACAAGACTCCGAGGTACTTGAACTCCTCCACTTGGGGCAAAATCTCCTCTCCAACCCGGAGATGGAACTCCACCCTTTTCCGGGCGAGAACCATGGACTCGGACTTGATAACACAAAAACCAAAAAGTTCAATTTTTGTCTCATCACTCCAAATTACTTTGTTCCAGAAGTTTTGAGTTTTGTCTCTGTGCTGTTTGGCGTAATGTAAGCGGGATACTTTGTGACATTTGCGCAGAAATGGCTTTCTTCTGGCGACTCGACCATGCAGCCCATTTTTCTTCAAGTGCCTCCTTATTGTGCATCTTGAAACAGCCACACCACAATTTTTCAGATAGTCCTGTATTTCAGCTGAAGTTATTTGTGGATTTTTCTTTGCATCTCGAACAATTTTCCTGGCAGTTGTGGCTGAAATCTTTGCTGGTCTACCTGAATCCCTCATTTTCCACTTCTTAATCAGCGTTTGAACACTGCTAATTGGCATTCCCAATTCCTTGGATATCTTTTTATACCCCTTTCCTGTTTTATGCAGTTCAACTACCCTTTCTCGCAGATCCTTTGACAATTCTTTTGCCTTCCCCATGATTCAGAATCCAGAAACATGTGTGCAGCACTGGATGAAAGATGCAATGGTCTGTCAGAAGCCCAGAAACTCACTGACCTTTTATACACACACATTAATTACAAACAAACATGTCACAGGTGAGGATTGGAACCTTGATTAGCCATTCAAACCTGTTTGTGTCAACTTTTGTGCATGTTATCAAATCAAAGTCACTGGGTATATAAACTTTTGATCAGGGTCATTTGGGTACTTTCTTTTGTCATTTTGATTTAATAAGAGTAAACACAGTTGTTTACCAATAAATAGCTTCACACAACCATTAAGCATGAGTGGAAGAAAGGTTTTTGTGTTATCATTCATATTCTCTGAAGAATGGCCAAGAAATCATAAATTCTCCCAGGATATGTAAACTTATGAGCACGACTGTATATACTGTGATTTACATTAGGGCTGTATTCGTCTAAGGATTTTCATAGTCAAATCTGATTTGTTCGATTTTGCCCATAGTGGACCATCAGTCGAATTGTTTGTCCATTTTAACTCATTGAGCTGTAAAAAACTGCTGTACAGTATGTGTGTTTGGGTCCCTTTTTTTCTGGAACACTAATACCAAAAGTCACAATGTCCCATAGAGTTCTAAAAACGTTATGACAGACCATCTCAAAAATAACAGAATGGAATTTTACAGTTTTTTACTGAATGGGACACCAAAAATGTACATGAAAATAAAGAAAGTGGGATTTACAATATTAACTATGAACAATAAAACACTGAATATTAACAACATATGAACGTCACTCCTCTTTTACTTCTCAGACCAGCTCCTCGATAGTTGTGTTTTTTTTACATGTAAAAAACAGCAAAATATGAATGCAAAGTGTAAAAAACACCTACAATGTGAAATATTATCACTTTCCGCATCTGTTTCTGACACACGCGTTCCGGGCTGGTTGCTCTGAAAACAAACCCCGCCCACTCTGCTTTGTTCCTGGTCTGAGCTGCTGTGACGTAGATTACCGTAATAACTCTTATAACATCCAAAAGCGCAGATTTAGACCATTGAAATACTTTCTATAGTTCAAGACTTGGGGTCATTTAAAAACAGCACTGCACATCATACTGGTGGCGACAGTTTTGATGTTAAAGGTCTAAAAAAATAATGTGGATCATCCGGCATGAAAATCATAATGGACCGCAAGTGGCCCCCGGGCCTTATTTTGCCCAGGTCTTATAATGTGTTTGTGAGCTATGACGAATAAGCAGCGATAAATCTATTTGTGGCAGCCCAAATTTATTTCAGAATCAGAAGTCATTTATTAGATAGATAGGTCTTTATTGTCATTGCACAAGTACAACAAAACTTTGTTTTCAGCGCAAACCCGTTCAGGATTAGACAAACAAACAGTGTACAGGGTTACAGAACAGGAACGCTGATGGGTCGCCACAAGGTGCCCCGTAAAAGATGGGAAAAAGGTAAAACGCTGGGGAAGGACGAGTAAAAAAAAATACAATCTAGACTAGGCTCCTAAGGTGGCCCAGTCTGGAGTGGGAAAAAACCTCCATAGCAAAGCACATATACATATTACAACGTACATCTCGAGATATTTAGCAACAGAAGGAAGGGAGTGCGAGGTCATGATGGTAGGCCGCAGCTCTCAGGCGCTGACCATCCATTCATCACCCTTATGGGATTTGCGCCGAGGGCGTTGGGTTGGGGGGGTGGGGTGTGTATGTGTAACGTATATTTTTGTGGATGTGTGTGTGTAAGCCCGTAGTGTGTCTCTGTTCCGCGGCCTTGATGTATTGTGCAGTCGCTAGTCCAAAGTCATTTATTGTGCTATTGATCAATTGTTAGGTGTGGTTTTGGTCAAAGTGTGAACAGCATGATGAAGAAGACTAACTAGATACTATATCTAAATAGCCCAGGAAATGAATTGGACTATTCACCTCTCAGTTCTCCAGTGAAAAGGTTAGAACGCATTTTAGGTTTGTCCTGAAATTTCACTCGAAAACAATTATTCACTTTTTGTGAATAGTGTATTTGATGATTGATAGGGCTTTGAATCAATCACAATTGGGCTGTTCAGAATGTTTTGGAAGACGTTTTTATCTGGTAACACCCTGAGATGAAGGCTGGGGCATCCAATATACTGGACACCCCTTACCATACCTGCCAACTACTCCGGTTTTCCCGTAATTAGTACGGTTTTCATCAACCTATTCCGGGTTACGGTTGCAGTGATAAAAAATACGGTTTTTCATTAATGAAAAAAAAATTTTTTTTTAAAGTTTTATTCACGAAATCGCGTAACAACAATGACAATCGACACTGCTTCCCGTAACTTCCTATCGAGCCATTCCGAATGCCATGCGCGAGGCTATTTATAGCACCGCTGCCAAGCACGAGGCACCAGTTGCCATTGTTTCCAAACGAGCGAACGATCATGGAATCAGCCGGAGAAAAATCGCAAACGAGTCTTAAACCGAAAAGAAAACTGCAGTCATTCCGTGAAGAATATTCAAAAGCCTATCCGGGAATAATTATCCGTTCCAAAAAGGGTGAAAACTACGCGAATTGCACCTTGTGCAGACAAGATTTTTCGATCGGACACGGAGGAATTAGCGATGTAAAAGACCACGTTGGGACAAAAAAACACAAGTCTAATGCCGTTGCTAAATTTGGATTTTAGCCACAAAAAGGTAATGACACCAATGTTATCTATTGGAATTGTTTAGTACTGTTATACTGTTAAAAGTGTTTATACTATTTATGCTTTCAAGTCCAAGTTGAAGAAATCTTGTTAAATGTTGACAGCATAACTACCAAAATACAGAAGTATGTCCTTAATATTTTTGCAGTGCTATTTCTGTTGAAAAGTTCAAATGATTACATTAGAGATGTGATGTGCCACTTTTCAAGTGTCTGATGGCTTCAATTAATTTTCATGAATTTTTCATATTTTGAATTCTTCTGAAAGGCTTACAAAAAAACGACATTTGAATTGTAATTCCATGCTATTGACAGGACTATTAATTTTAATGAAGTTAGCTTACCATGTTTACAGTATGATAATTGTGATAGAAATGTGAATTTTAGGCACAGAATATTTTTTACAATTGAACAAGGCAGTAGATTATACAAGCTTGGACAGAAAGTTAATAATGACACCAATTTTTTTTTTTATGGAATTGTTTAGTACTGTTTTACCATTTGTTTACTGTAAAAAGTGTTTATACTGTTTATACTTTCAATTAACAAATTGAAGTCTTGTGAAAGGTTGACAGGATAACTGGCATTGACTGTCAAAATAATTTCAAACTATTGAAGTTAGCTTACAGAATAAACATGTCAATCAACCCATATGATTTTTGCTGTAATATTTTTGTTTTGAAAAGTCACTGTGACTGATAGAAAAGTGATGGTTTTAGCAACATTTTAACCTGTCTGAATGCAATCAATCATTTTGCGTCAGGGGGCTTCGCCCCCCTGAACCCCCCACCAGGACTTTGTCCTGGACCTACCGGGGCCTGCAACCCCTGGACCCTGGCTACTAGGTTTTTCTGATTTCAAAAGTTGGCAGGTATGCCTTACCCAAAACCTGCTGTTTGCTGTCCAGTGCAGTGACAAATGGCGCAGTTTACAGCACAGACGAGCAAAAAAGGGGACGTGCCCCCAACAAGTTTGTGAGGATAAATACTTTGGATCCAGCACTAATGCCCTGAGAATACTATAACCTGTACGAATGAGAATATTCACAGGCGTGTATTTGATGATGTTTCTTGTCCAGGTTCTGTCCAGCACTAAGGACGCCTGCTTCGCCTCAGCAGTAGAAACTCTGCAGCAGATTAGGTTTGTACTGCTTGGTGCACACTTGCTACTCCCTTTCTGATCCCTTGTCACCACTGTGAGGTTTGCTTCCTTGCTTGTCTGCAGCACCACGTTCACCCCGTCCGACAAACTACAGGTGATCCAGCAAACCTTCGAGGAGATCACAAAGGAAGTGCAATCACTGCTGAAGCAGGATTTCTTGTGGTCCATGGACGACCTATTTCCTGTTTTCCTCTATGTGGTGCTGCGTGCTCGGTTAGCTCCACACGTCAAATGTTCATGTAAATCTGTTGTTGATCATTTTAATTAAAATATCGGCACCATTTGTTTTCTGTTGTCTGACATACTAGAATCAGGAACCTTGGGTCCGAGGTCAACCTGATTGAAGACCTGATGGATCCATGTGTCCAGAATGGAGAGCATGGAATCATGTTCACTACTCTGAAGGCAAACACAATTGGAGTTCCCGTTTAATTTATTCTCATTCCGAAATGTTGAAACCTTGCTCAGCTCAATGCCGTGTTTGCTGTCCTCCTGCAGGCCTGTTACTACCAGATCCAGCACGAGAAGGTCACTTAATGCAGTTTTGAGTTGGTGCTTCTCCCACAGCACCCTATCACCGGGGCTGTTCCAGACTGACACACATATGCCGGAGCCAATGGGGAGCCAGGGATCAGCTGATGTCACTGAGCATTACGTCTACCGCTGATGTGGACGCGCCGCCACCCAGCAGCTGCTGTGAGTGCTGTCACTTCCGCGGATGCAAAAACTGTCCATATGAATCCATTGTTTACCTGGAAGGGGAACAGAGTTCTTTGTGCCAACTGACTTTATTTTATTCTTCTGTCAATCTCTCTTTTAATTGTCATCCTGTAAAACAGGTCAAGTCACATTTAAGCACACAGCAGTGATAGATAATTCATTTGTTAATCAAATAATTGAACAATTTGTTAATTCAATAATTAAACAGGAAAGATGAGGATGGACAACATCCCCATTTGTTGCCTTTCCTTACCTAATTCCTGTTGTTGCCTGAGGTACCAAAAAGTGGCACCAAACTTCAATTTGGAGCATAAAGGAAGTTACTCACCTGCAAACGTTGTTTATGACCCCTTGCTCTGATTAATGTTCTTTCTGCGAGGGGTTTGCATCTCCTCTTGTTGTGTTGTAAAAGGGCTTCAGAGGGATCACCAACCACTGATTTAATAGTTAAAGTGAATTATTTTTGGCACTTTATTTCACTTTTTGTTTTAATCTTACCTGTATGGACCGGTGCGTGTGTCATGACATAACGGTAGTGTGAAGTTTTACCAATGCTGTAGTTAATATGACTTTAAGGTTTGTTGCTGCTAAACTAAAGCTTTATATTGATGGACTTGTTTATGAAGCAAACTCTTTCACAAGGAAACTGACAATTTGTGACAATAATTCTGTCAGTATTTTGTTGACACTTGTTACCTTTTAAGTCATGACAGGACAAAATATTAAACAAGAGTTGATGTTTGTTCATTGTTTTCCATCCTTCTGTCCTTTTTCTACTGCTTGTCCCTTTTGGTGCCGGCCCTAACCAATCTGGCGCCCTAGGCAAGATTTTAGGTGGCGCCCGCCCACATCGGCAGTGAAGTGTATATACTCACAAGAAACCGAATAGCTTTGTCTTTGACCTTTTTTTTTTACTTAAAGAAAGCAAATTAACAATCAGAATAGTTAACAAGATAAAAAAAAATATGAATAAATAAATGAATATAAAAAATAAAAAATGAATATATGAAATACAATATTTTTTACATACATAAACAGAAAATAAAACGTGTCAACAAGTTGCATAAAATAAATTAAAAAATACAATATAAATAAGGCACTGCACAAAACAAGATATCAAACCAGTATGACTTTAACAACTATATTACAAAAAAAAGGGATCCTACAGAGTTCTCTAATTGTGCTTTTTAATAGAGATTTTCAGAGCAACCCACATGTTGGGGTACATTTCTGCCAGCTTTTTCTCATGCAGGAAGGTCATATGTTGTAACAAATAATATTTCTATTAAATAGGCTTTACTTTACATTTTAATTAACGTGGGATTATTTTTTGTATTTAGAAATAATAGTACCAACTTTTTTTTTTTTTTTTTTTCTCCAACATTTGTGGCACTGGTGTGGCGCCCCCTGATGGACGGCGCCCTTAGCATTTGCCTATACGGCCTATGCCACGGGCCGGCCCTGGCATGGGTGGCTGGAGCCTATCCCAGCTGCATTCGGACATAACACGGGGTATACCCTGGACAAGTTGCCACCTCATCGGAGGGCCATTGTTGAATGTTTTATTATTCAAAGTGTTTCAAATAGGGCTGCGATGTGCTGGTGGCGCAAACCTGTAGTTTGAATAAGATAAATGACATCATGTTTTAAGGTTTGGCACCTGAATAATGTTCCCTGTGGAGCATTCTCCTCTTTTGACAGCTCTGCCTGAAAGAGTTAAGAAGATTTGTCAGCTCCACGGCAACCAGCCACCCGGCAAGGTGGGAGGGGAGGGGAGACTGGTGGCTTCCGGTGGCCCAGTGGCAGCAGGCTCTCTTGCGCGGGATTAAGTGGGATCTGGAGAGATTACAGCTCCCTCACTTCTCGTAGTTTGATGACAGTGCCGCTTCGACCTCTGCCGAGTCTCTGTTTCGCCAGCAAAATATTCTGCGACTGGACTGATGCAAGAGGCTACAACATCTGGAAGATAGAAGCTTCTGGCATCTTTAAAAGATTTGGACGTGGAGGTAACGCACTTTGCTTTGTTACCACTTTCCCTTTGTTTGATGCTGCACTTTGCTGTAAAATCCTGTACTGTATGTACATTTAAAAGATTTGACAGACATTTATCAACTTGTTTTTTTTTTTCAATTAAAAACCCATACAGAGTAGAATCAAATACCGGAGATTTTAATGATACCAACTGCTCCAAGCATAGATTGTATTTACATCAGTGTTATTACAGGCCGCCTTGAAGCAGGCCATTAACCCCTGACCTTTTCACACTGAGAACCAGCTCAAGACTGGATTACCATCAGAAAAAGGGGTCAGCTCTCACAGAAAACCCTCAAAAGTAAAGGGATCGTCACCTAATGCGTGTTTAAAATCTAAAGCGCTGTATTTGAGCAGCGAGTATTGATAATGTATAACTGTCTTGTTGTTTTCTATGGTTAAAGGTTGAGGGTTCAGTGATCATGAGGCAGGCGGTGGAGGCTCAGGTGTTAAGCCCTCACTGTGAACTCGGAGAACACGGTCAGTGGGAAAAAATGGAGCGCAATGTTTTAAGTGCATTAATGCATCACTCTGATGTTCAAACTGTGCACTTGTGTGTTGGATGTGTGCATGCGTCACAGGCCTTCGTCAGATCCTGACAGATGTGGTGGAGGAGGTGAGACGCACGCTGAATCAGGACGTCGACGGAGCGGAGATCCTCCACAGTCTTCTCAATGCCTCCTGGCTGCAGTCGCTGCTGAAGGTGAGCGCTCGCACGCATGCACACACACTTCACTACGCAGAGTAATGATGTCACTTAACAACGTGCGGTGATATTTACATACCTGCCAACTACTCCGGTTTTCCCGTAATTAGTACGGTTTTCATCAACCTATTCCGGGTTAGGGTTGCAGTGATAAAAAATACGGTTTTTCATTAATTAAAAAAAAAAAATTTTTTTAAGTTTTATTCACGAAATCGCGTAACAACAATGACAATCGACACTGCTTCCCGTAACTTCCTATCGAGCCATTCCGAATGCCATGCGCGAGGCTATTTATAGCACCGCTGCCAAGCACGAGGCACCAGTTGCCATTGTTTCCAAACGAGCGAACGATCATGGAATCAGCCGGAGAAAAATCGCAAACGAGTCTTAAACCGAAAAGAAAACTGCAGTCATTCCGTGAAGAATATTCAAAAGCCTATCCGGGAATAATTATCCGTTCCAAAAAGGGTGAAAACTACGCGAATTGCACCTTGTGCAGACAAGATTTTTCGATCGGATACGGAGGAATTAGCGATGTAAAAGACCACGTTGGGACAAAAAAACACAAGTCTAATGCCGTTGCTAAATTTGGATTTTAGCCACAAAAAGGTAATGACACCAATGTTATCTATTGGAATTGTTTAGTACTGTTATACTGTTAAAAGTGTTTATACTATTTATGCTTTCAAGTCCAAGTTGAAGAAATCTTGTTAAATGTTGACAGCATAACTACCAAAATACAGAAGTATGTCCTTAATATTTTTGCAGTGCTATTTCTGTTGAAAAGTTCAAATGATTACATTAGAGATGTGATGTGCCACTTTTCAAGTGTCTGATGGCTTCAATTAATTTTCATTAATTTTTCATATTTTGAATTCTTTTGAAAGGCTTACAAAAAAACTACATTTGAATTGTAATTCCATGCTATTGACAGGACTATTAATTTTAATGAAGTTAGCTTACCATGTTTACAGTATGATAATTGTGATAGAAATGTGAATTTTAGGCACAGAATATTTTATACAATTGAACAAGGCAGTAGATTATACAAGCTTGGACAGAAAGTTAATAATGACACCAAGTTTTTTTTTAATGGAATTGTTTAGTACTGTTTTACCATTTGTTTACTGTAAAAAGTGTTTATACTGTTTATACTTTCAATTAACAAATTGAAGTCTTGTGAAAGGTTGACAGGATAACTGGCATTAACTGTCAAAATAATTTCAAACTATTGAAGTTAGCTTACAGAATAAACATGTCAATCAACCCATATGATTTTTGCTGTAATATTTTTGTTTTGAAAAGTCACTGTGACTGATAGAAAAGTGATGGTTTTAGCAACATTTTAACCTGTCTGAATGCTAATAATCATTTTGCTGGACCCTGGCTACTAGGTTTTTCTGATTTCAAAAGTTGGCAGGTATGTATTTACACCAGGTTTTTTTTACTTGAATTTATATGCCTTTTGAGTACAACATTAATGGTCCCATTTGCTTCAATAAAATAGATAAAATATTTGGCTTCCTCCATGAAAACGTACACAACTCAAAAGCAGTGAAGTTGTCGCGTTGTGTAAATGGTAAATAAAAAGAGAATACAACAAATCCTTTTCAACTTATATTCAATTGAATAGACTGCAAAGACAAGATATTTACCGTATTTTCCGCACCATAAGCCGCCCTGGGTTATAAGCCGCGCCTTCAATGAACGGCATATTTCAAAACTTTGTCCATCTATAAGCCGCCCCGTGTTGTAAGCCGCATCTAACTGCGCTAAAGGAATGTCAAAAAAACAGTCAGATAGGTCAGTCAAACTTTAATAATATATTAAAAACCAGCGTGATGTGGGCGCGCATGGAGTCGTATATCAACATGGACGGAGCTGCGTGAAAAAAGCCACCCGGCCTCTTCGCGTAAACTTCCCTTAACCACTCGCTCATCTTTTCTTCATCCATCCATCCCTTCGAGTTAGCTTTTATGATGACGCCGGCTGGAAAGGTCTCTTTTGGCAAGGTCTTCCTTTTGAATATCACCATGGGTGGAAGTTTCTGGCCATTAGCATGGCAAGCTAGAACCACAGTGAAGGATGACTTCTCATTCCCTGTGGTGCGAATATTCACCGTACGTGCTCCCGTTGTATCCACAGTGCGGTTCACAGGAATATCAAAAGTCAGTGGAACCTCGTCCATGTTGATAATGTTCTCTGGCCGGATCTTTTTTTCAGCTATCTTGTTTTTACAATATGCACGGAAAGTAGCCAGCTTTTCTTGAAAGTCTTTAGGCAGTTGCTGTGAAATAGTAGTCCGTGTGCGGATGGAGAGATTGCGTCTTTTCATGAACCGGAAACCTGTCGCTTAGTAGGAGCCATTTTGTGGTCTTTACAGATGTAAACACACAAAGGAAATGAAACGTAATATCCGCGCGCTTCTTCTTCTTCTACGGGGGCGGGTGGTTGCTTACAGTAGAAGAAGAAGCCCTTCCTGTTCTATGGGGGCGGGTGCTTACCTTGGCGGTTGCTTGCGTAGAAGAAGAAGCCCTCCCTGTTCTACGGGGAAAAAAGATGGCGGCTGTTTACCGTAGTTGCGAGACCTAAACTTTATGAAAATGAATCTTAATATTAATCCATATATAAAGCGCACCGGGTTATAAGCCGCACTGTCAGCTTTTGAGTAAATTTGTGGTTTTTAGGTGCGGCTAATAGTGCGGAAAATACGGTATTTATTTCATGGTTTTATTACTTGTTTTGACCACACATCCCTGCTCTTAAAACAGGTTTACGAGTGTCTTCAAAGGTACCTGAGAGACTCCCCAGAACCAGCACTGGACTACGCCTCTGGACTCTCTTTTCAGGTTTCTTTCCCGTTTGCGCTGGAATATTTGTTGTTCTTGTTCATTGCTGACCTTGTCCTTCCTGTGCAGCTGCTGATCGACATCAAGGCGTTGCCTGGCTCTTCTGAGGAAGCCAAGGAGCTTGACAGACTCTTGCGACAGCCTCACTTGCAGGTAGGCCGACTGTTTTGCGTCAAGTATAAAAAGGACCCTTTGTAATCATTTCTGTGTTTATGGTCTATTTGTCCGATTGTTCAAGCATTTTACGTGTTGTCCAGGCTTTGCTTTCTGCGCATGACACGGTCGCCCAGAAAGACTATGAGCCGGTGTTGCCACCAATGCCAGCTGATGTTCCTGATGACGAGGAAGCCACCAGGATCGTCTGCCTGGTCAAGAACAAGCAACCGCTGGTAAGCTGAGAGAAAACACTTATTCCTACACCTACAGATAAGTTTTAATTTTTTATTTTAAACCAGTATTGGGTTTTCTGGTTGAATCCCTAAGTCAAAAAATCCTGTTTGATGCATGCAATTTATCAGCGTGTATGTGTTTATAATACTTACCATTCATGCCAATTTGTGAATCAGCTTGGCCGTGCGCAACCCGAGGGTCCCTGGTTCAATCCCCACCTAGTACCAACCTCGTCATGTCCGTTGTGTCCTGAGCAAGACACTTCACCCTTGCTCCTGATGGGTGGTGGTTAGCGCCTTGCATGGCAGCTCCCTCCATCAGTGTGTGAATGTGTGTGTGAATGGGTAAATGTGGAAGTAGTGTCAAAGTACCTTGAAGGTAGAAAAGCGCTATACAAGTACAACCCATACTGAAGATAAACACAATATTATGCTGTGTGTTTGGAGTGAACTAACCCTTTTTATGCCAATAGGCTGAGTATCTTGGGATAGGTACCAAAACTACAAATAATCCATCCATCCATCCATCCATCTTCTTCCGCTTATCCGAGGTCGGGTCGCGGGGGCAGCAGCCTAAGCAGGGAAGCCCAGACTTCCCTCTCCCCAGCCACTTCGTCCAGCTCTTCCTGTGGGACCCCGAGGCGTTCCCAGGCCAGCCGGGAGACATAGTCTTCCCAACGTGTCCTGGGTCTTCCTACCGGTCGGACGTGCCCTTAACACCTCCCTAGGGAGGCGTTCGGGTGGCATCCTGACCAGATGCCCGAACCACCTCATCTGGCTCCTCTCCATGTGGAGGAGCAGCGGCTTTACTTTGAGCTCCTCCCGGATGGCAGAGCTTCTCACCCTATCTCTAAGGGAGAGACCCGCCACCCGGCGGAGGAAACTCATTTGGGCCGCTTGTACCCGTGATCTTGTCCTTTCGGTCATAACCCAAAGCTCATGACCATAGGTGAGGATGGGAACGTAGATCGACCGGTAAATTGAGAGCTTTGCCTTCCGGCTCAGCTCTTTCTTCACCTCAACGGATCCATACAGCGTCCGCATTACTGAAGACGCCGCACCGATCCGCCTGTCGATCTCACGATCCACTCTTCCCTCACTAGTGAACAAGACTCCGAGGTACTTGAACTCCTCCACTTGGGGCAAGATCTCCTCCCCAACCCGGAGATGGCACTCCACCCTTTTCCGGGCGAGAACCATGGACTCGGACTTGGAGGTGCTGATTCTCATCCCAGTCGCTTCACACTCCGCTGCGAACCGATCCAGTGAGAGCTGAAGATCCTGGCCAGATGAAGCCATCAGGACCACATCATCTGCAGAAAGCAGAGACCTAATCCTGCAGCCACCAAACCGGATCCCCTCAACGCCTTGACTGCACCTAGAAATTCTGTCCATAAAAGTTCAGAACAGAATCGGTGACAAAGGGCAGCCTTGGCGGAGTCCAACCCTCACTGGAAACGTGTCCGACTTACTGCCGGCAATGCGGACCAAGCTCTGGCACTGATCATACAGGGAGCGGACTGCCACAATCAGACAGTCCAATACCCCGTACTCTCTGAGCACTCCCCACAGGACTTCCCGAGGGACACGGTCGAATGCCTTCTCCAAGTCCACAAAGCACATGTAAACTGGTTGGGCAAACTCCCATGCACCCTCAAGGACCCTGCCGAGAGTATAGAGCTGGTCCACAGTTCCACGACCAGGACGAAAACCACACTGTTCCTCCTGAATCCGAGGTTCGACTATCCGGCGTAGCCTCCTCTCCAGTACACCTGAATAGACCTTACCGGGAAGGTAAGGTCCATTCACAAATAATAGTGACCAAAATAAATTGGTGCCTCATTTTGGTACTAGACTTAGACTTAGACTTCCTTTTATGGTCCTCTCCAAGGTTTCTCATAGTCATTCACATCGACGTCCCACTGGGGTGAGTTTTTCCTTGCCCTTATGTGGGCTCTGTACCGAGGATGTCGTTGTGGCTTGTGAAGCCCTTTGAGACACTTGTGATTTAGGGCTATATAAATAAACATTGATTGATTGATATTGTCATTCAAATTTGAACTTTTGCAGTACAGATAAGAACGAAATTTCGTTGCATTGGCTCATTGTAGTGCAGGATAAAAGAGCAATAAGGTGCAGATATAAATAAATAGATTACTGTACAGATAAATATATTGCACTTTTTCATATGCATCCACGTTTATGGATGTATGTTGTATTGGTAAATTAAATGGTAAATGGGTTATACTTGTATAGCGCTTTTCTACCTTCCAGGTACTCAAAGCGCTTTGACACTATTTCCACATTCACCCCTTTCACACACACATTCACACACTGATGGCGGGAGCTGCCATGCAAGGCGCTAACCCATACTTGCCAACCCTCCCGGATTTTCCGGGAGACTCCCAAAATTCAGCGCCTCTCCCAAAAACCTCCCGGGACAAATTTTCTCCCGAAAAACTCCCGAAATTCAGGCGGACCTGAGTGACGTGTTGACAACACACAACAACAGTGTCTACCGTAAAGCAGTTTGTCTGCCGTAAACAGCAATGTTGTGACACTTTTAAACAGGACAATACTGCCATCTACTGTACATGCATATGTGACCCACCCATAATGTGTCACATTTTTGTGTTGATTTATTTATTTTATTTTGTGGTTTGAATTCGTTTTTGGAGCTGTCATTACACATTTATCAGTATTCACATTGGTCAGTAGGGGGCAGTAGGGCGTTTCTTCCCAATTGAATGCTATCACCTGCAGACCGGAAGTGTCTTGTCATTCTGATGAGCGCGACCAGTCTGTGAACAATTGAAACGTCCTGCGTGCTTTTTCCTCCTGTATAACAGGTTAGTTTTGGTGAATCAACTCACTGAATAATATCCATGTGATCTTTATAAGTTTAAGTACACATTCTGATGGTGGAGCCTAACTCTAAAGTGTTTGTGAGTTGTAGTTTGTAAATGAACACTGAAATTCAAGTATTTATTTTATTTATGTATATATATATATATATATATATATATATATATATATATATATATATATATATATATATATATATATATATATATATATATATATATATATATATATATATATATATATGTCTTAATAAGGTTATCCAAAAAATAGTGCTCGATACCGTAGCAGAGCGCAATATATGTATGTGTGGGGGAAAAAATCACAAGACTACTTCATCTCTACAGGCCTGTTTCATGAGGGGTTCCCTCAATCATCAGGAGATTTGATGATTGATGATTGAGGGAACCAACCCCTCATGAAAACAGGCCTGTAGAGATGAAGTAGTCTTGTGATTTTTTTTTCCCACACATACATATATATATATATATATATATATATATATATATATATATATATATATATATAGCTAGAATTCACTGAAAGTCAAGTATTTCTTATATATATATATATCTTAACCACGCCCCCCGCCCCACCCCCGACCACGCCCCCACCCCCCACCCCCCACCTCCCGAAATCGGAGGTCTCAAGGTTGGCAAGTATGCGCTAACCACAACCCATCAGGAGCAAGGGTGAAGTGTCTTGCTCAAAGACACAACGGACGTGACGAGATTGGTAGAAGGTGGGGATTGAACCAGGAACCCTCAGGTTGCTGGCACGGCCACCCTCCCAACCGCGCCACACCTGTAATATTGTCTTTATATTCCAGCCAGTTAATCCATTTTTGGGGGGTGGAATTGAGGGAATTATTATGATGCGTTGAAGAGTCTGATGGCCTGAAGGAAGAAGCTGTACGGAGGCTGCGGAACCTCTTTCTAGAGTCCAGCAGTGAAAACAGTCCTTGGTGGGGGTGGGAGGAGTCTCTAAAGATTTTCTGAGCCCTGGTCAGGCAGCGGCTTTTTGCGATTTCCTAGATAGGAGGAAGAGGAGTACTGATGATCTTTTCCGCCATCCTCACCACTTTCTGGAGAGACCTGAGGCACTGCAGGCTCCAGTCCAGACAGAGATGCTGTTGGTCAGCAGACTCTCTATAGTGCCTCTGTAGAATGTGCTGAGAACGGGGGGAGGGAGCTGTGCTCTTTTCATCCGACACAAAAAGTGCATGCGCTGCTGAGCTCTTTTTACAAGAGCTCTGGTGTGTAGGGACCAGGTCATATTGTTATCTGCACCCCCAGGAACTTGGTGCTGCTTACCATCTCCACTGCTGTGCCGTTGACGAAGAGTGGAGTGTGGCTGGTACTAAATACTTGGTACTAAAAAAAACATAAAGTGGAGTAAAAGAGCAAACGGGTGAAATGTGATAAGACAAAGTTGAAATGTTGACCCCAATAACACAAATATGCCTTGCTGGCTGATTTTTTTTTTAAACTCTCACTGCTCAAAAAAATAATAATAAACCAAAATCAATGTTGTTATGAATTACTGACCTATTGAAAGTTCCAATTCATTAACGGTGTTACAAAAAAGATCAGTTAGAATAATACACCAGTTGGATATAGAGAACACACAAATCCTTTATTTATTGAATCAAAGATTCTGAAATTCTACGACATAGTGAATTTGCAAACAGCTAAAATGATACACAAAGCAAACTATAACCTGCTACCCAAGAATATACAACAATTCTTCTCAAAAAAAGAGGAGAAATATAATCTTAGAGAGAAATGTAATTTAAAACATTTGTATGCACGTACAACACTTAAGACCTTCAGTATATCAGTATGTGGAATTAAATGATGGAATGGATTAAGCAAAGCAATCAAACAATGTACTAATATGATCCACTTCAAGAAACTCTTCAAACTTAAAGTGTTTACAAAGTACAAAGAAGAAGAACCATGATAAACATTCTGAATTTATTTAACTCATCCATTCTTTCATTCTTTCACTCACAAAATAATCTTACTCATCTCAACATATGAAATGTAACTTACTTCACCAATTATTATTTATTTACTTATTTTATTGTGATTACTTATGGAGTATATTGTGAATAAATGGAGAAGGAGGAAGTGAACAAAAGTTTTAGCAACTGTTATGTAAAAGAAAAGGGGTAGGATTAAATAAGCTCTGCTTCTTCCTACTCCTTTTCGAACATGTTGAAAAGAGAAACTGGAGATTGTGATGTATCATGTTGTATACTTGCATGTTCCAAATAAACTCAAACTCAATTACTTCACATCAAATATTCCACTTTGAAATATGTTTGCGAGAAAATATTGCATATTTTGTGTGTTTGCCATAAAAAACAAAGTTGTCTATAACACACAGGGCATAAAACACACAAAAGAAAACATAAAAAAAAAAAAACTTTTAGTCGACGCATAGATTTGAAGTTGATTTAGAGATTTGAGCTTTAAAAGTTAGAAGAAAAAAAAAAAGTTGAAAGAAAATTATGTTATTTGACTTATTTTTCTGGTTCCCCTGGACCAAAATTGAGGGGAGCCCTAAAGGTTAAAAAATTATATATACTATAATGTTTTTAAGAATTAAAAATATGATTTTTAAATGTTCAGCCCTCGGTGGAAAAAGTTCAGACACCCCTGCCTTAAACAAAGTCCATTCATCCATCCATCCATCTTCTTCCGCTTATCCGAGGTCAGGTCGCGGGGGCAGCAGCCTAAGCAGGGAAGCCCAGACTTCCCTCTCCCCAGCCACTTCATCCAGCTCCTCCCGAGGGGCCCCGAGGCGTTCCCAGGCCAGCCGGGAGACATAGTCTTCCCAACGTGTCCTGGGTCTTCCCAACGTGTCCTGGGTCTTCCCCGCGGCCTCCTACCGGTCGGACGTGCCCTAAACACCTCCCTAGGGAGGCGTTCGGGTGGCATCCTGACCAGATGCCCGAACCACCTCATCTGGCTCCTCTCCATGTGGAGGAGCAGCGGCTTTACTTTGAGCTCCTCCCGGATGACAGAGCTTCTCACCCTATCTCTAAGGGAGAGCCCCGCCACCCGGCGGAGGAAACTCATTTCGGCCGCTTGTACCCGTGATCTTGTCCTTTCGGTCATAACCCAAAGCTCATGACCATAGGTGAGGATGGGAACGTAGATCGACCGGTAAATTGAGAGCTTTGCCTTCCGGCTCAGCTCCTTCTTCACCACAACGGACCGATACAGCGTCCGCATTACTGAAGACGCCGCACCGATCCGCCTGTCCATCTCACGATCCACTCTTCCCTCACTCGTGAACAAGACTCCGAGGTACTTGAACTCCTCCACTTGGGGCAAGATCTCCTCCCCAACCCGGAGATGGCACTCCACCCTTTTCCGGGCGAGAACCATGGACTCGGACTTGGAGGTGCTGATTCTCATCCCAGTCGCTTCACACTCAGCTGCGAACCGATCCAGTGAGAGCTGAAGATCCTGGCCAGATGAAGCCATCAGGACCACATCATCTGCAAAAAGCAGAGACCTAATCCTGCAGCCACCAAACCAGATCCCCTCAACGCCTTGACTGCGCCTAGAAATTCTGTCCATAAAAGTTATGAACAGAATCGGTGACAAAGGGCAGCCTTGGCGGAGTCCAACCCTCACTGGGGTAGAAATGTTTCTATAGTTTATAGTTAATTGTCTTGACAGCTGAGGGAACTTAGACACTCTTTAGCTTGTTTGCGCACCAAGTCAGAGATAAAATACTCGCCACTGCCTCGTCTAGTTTCTAGCCGGTATTTATGTTGTGTACTCAAGACTAAGTACAGTGCACTTAAACTGCTGAGTTTGCTTGAACACTAATAAGGCAGGAGAGCCTAGTAGCGGCAGGCCGGGAAGCCTCATATTAGGTTTCTGCCCATTTGCCTCCCAACGCATCATAAAAAAGCAGGTATGGATCAACACCACATTAGCACAGCACTAGGCTGGCTGTTCTAAAATCTGTGTACCTACTAGAGATGCGCGGTTTGCGGGCACAACCGCGGAGTCCGCGGATTATCCGCGGATCGGGCGGATGAAATTAAAAAAAATTAGATTTTATCCGCGGGTCGGGTCGGGTCGGGTGGTTGAAATAAAAAAAAATTAGATTTTAAATAGATTCAGGCGGGTGGCAGTTAAACCAATTGGGAAATATATATACATAGTTAAATGTTGTTACCCACATACGAAAAACGAGCAGTCACCTGCAGCATATGCCACAACAGAAGAAAAAAAAAAAAGAGATGGACACTTTTACGGAGCGGAGAAGGGACGCCTCGCCGGGGTCCGGGACCGAGGCCCCTCCCCCCGAGAGGGCCCCACCGGGAGCCGTAGCTGAGGCGATCCGCGAGAAGGGCCCGACGCACGTCCAGGGTCACCACCGCGCCCACCGCACCGACACCCCGCCTCGTCCGCCTTCGCCGCGGCCGGCGTCACGCGCAGCAGGTAAGCAGCTTACCTGCCCGCCACCCCCGTGGCCGGGGGCTCGTAACAGGGGTCACTCCGCGCGCTCCGCCCGCGCAGCTTACCTGCCCGCCACCCCTGTTGCCGGGGGCGCGTAACAGGGGTCACTCCGCGCGCAGTGCGCTCACGAAAGGGGTGGGGCTCACCCTGGTTGATATAGACAGCAAGACGGTGGCCATGGAAGTCGGAACCCGCTAAGGAGTGTGTAACAACCTACCTGCCGAATCAACTAGCCCTGAAAATGGATGGCGCTGGAGCGTCGGGCTCATACGCGGCCGTCGCCGGCAGCGAGACGCGCTTGGAGGTGCGCTCAGCGCGGCTCCCATATGATTGCGCACTGGTGTGCGTCTGGGTCGTGACAGCGTGGCACGCGAATGTCTGCACTGCATTGGATCAGTCTCCTTTCTTTAACAGGCAAAAGCTTTATAACCTCACTAATGCCTTGCATCGTCTATATTAGATATATAACAACGGGCGGGTGCGGGCGGGTGCGGTTCTGATCAAATGTTACATCGGGTGGATGGCGGATGGTTGACGACTTTCTGATGCGGTTGCGGATGAAATAATTGCCTATCCGCGCATCTCTAGTACCTACCAACTTCTGGGAGTAAGAGTTCCTTGAGTGCTACATGTTCTTCAGTTATTAAAAGCAAATCTGAAATATACTAAATTCTAATCGCACTCACACTGCAGGTTGGTGTTTGGAGGTTAAAATGATCGACCCCAGAATATTTCTGCAAGTTTGAAATGTTTCTTTCCTCCATTATGTTCCTCTGTTGTCTAACAGCTTTGCGACCATCTGAGAGCTTGTTCACAACCGCCTGCCGCGTCAAACAGTCCCAGAGCGGAGATCAGCAGCCGCTGGGACACCCTGAGGCGTCTGACGCGCCAGAGGCTTCACTTAGAGGGAGCACTTGGGTGGAGCCCGCATGAGAAGTGTTCATCAGTGTGTAGGGTGCGCAGAGGCAGCTCCCCGCCACCAGAGACGCTCTGTCCCCAAGCTGTTTGGCCACGCCGCCCGCCTTGCTGCACAGCCATGAGTAGCAATAGCAAAGCAATGAGCCGATGTAGACTTTGTTACACAAATCTCCTCTGGCAGAAAAATGTCAACCACTCTGCTCCGTCAGTCTACAACTCAGTTATGATTGGTAAGAAAAGATCTGACCAGCGTCTATCATCAACCCCATCTTTCATCTTCCATCTCTTGTATTCACTGGCCATCAATTTTTCATATGATGAATAACAAAGAGGTCTTTTCTTTTTGGAGACAACTTCATTGAAGAAATAGATGGCAGAGATGAAGATGAAGCGACTTCATTGCCCGTTCAGGCCCCCGACTTGTCCGAGCGGTGGACTGTGTCCCCACCCGGCCTATCTCTGCCCTGCTACGCCAACGTGGACCACTATCTACATCCAAGTCTGCCCCCGAAGCATAGAAGCCAAAGCCCGCGAATCCACACTGCGCCCCCTAGTCCTGCTTGCCCCCAGCGCCTCGTAAAGATCCCCCGGTTACCTCCTGTGGAGCTGGCCAAGCAGGAGAGTCTGGATGAGCTGCGTAGCACTGTGCAGCTAGCAGCCAGCTCCATGGAAAGCAGCACCAAAGACATCAAGCTCCTCGGAGAGAAGATGGCGGCTGCAACAGACCGCATGTCTGAAAGTGTCCAGGACAATTCCCAGGCTTTAGTCCTCTTCAACCAGGTGGTCGATCGGCTGCAGATGCTCCTCACGGCCAGTAGGACGGAGAGTAATGCGCGGCTGGAAAAAGGTGCTAAGCAGTATGGGACGTCAAGGCCTTCGGTTGTATCGTCCTCCTCCAGCTCCCTCAGCAGCTGCCCGGACCAGCCCTCCACCTCCAGGGACACCAACTGTCTGTCTGGAGCCTGCCGTGGGTCGCCCTGCTCCAAACCCAAGAAACATCCTACGTCACATCCTTTGAATAACGGCATATTGGGGGAACCCCAAGAAGCTTCTAACGCTGTGAGAGGAAGTCGCTTTGACCAGCGTAAAAAAGGGAGGAAGACATGAGAGCAAAAAGCCCACCTCTTTGTGTTAGTTGAATATTTATTTCTATTTCATTCTCCGTGTCCATCTCCACCATTAATGACAGTTTCCTGCATTTCCACTTCCGCTCTGCTTGATGTTCATTTGTATTTATTTCCTTCCATTAGCTTGCAGTCAGTCTGCAGTCCTGCATCAGACCTGCCATTGTGCCTCCATCACACCTCTAATCAGCCCTTTCTGTCTTAGGGGGCAACGATAAAGAGAAATGACATCACTGGGGAGATTTTTGTGGCTCGGGTGATTCACGGAGGTCTGGCCGATCGCAGCGGTGAGTTTTTCATGTTTTTCATGCAGGTGAAAGGTTTTACTAATTATTAGGGGTGTAACAGTATGTGTATTTGTATTGAACCGTTTCGGTACGGGGGTTTCGGTTCGGTTCAGAGGTGTACCGAACGAGTTTCCACACGGACATATTAAGTAGCGTACTGCACGATGTGTAAACAATGCACACCGAAGCACAACACACGGCATGCTAGCAGCTAACGGGCTAGGATAGACTGACCATACGTCCTTTTTTCACCAGACATGTCCTCTTTTGCGGAGCTGTCAGGGCGGAGTTTCTTAAATGCCTCAAATGTGCGGCATTTTGAGTTAGGGTTGCGTGTATTTTCAATGTACGTTCAGGGTTAAGAAGGGGTTAAAAACAAAACAAATTTTGCATGCAGCAGCATTGGTGAGGGAGTATGGCGTCACATTAGTGCCAAAAATCCGAGCGCATAAAAACTGTTATCGCGCGCTGATTCTCCACTTCGTGCGCGCGCAAAAAGGCACCACGCGAGCGCAAAAGGGTGTTGCGCGCGCGTGGTGCCTTTTTGCGCGCGCGTGGTGCCTTTTTGCGCGTGCGTGGTGCCTTTCTGCGCGCTCTCTGTGTACTCCTGGCATCTCTCCTCGCGCTGTCATGTTTCTTTTTGGCACTTTGGGGGCGGGTATGCTTAGACGGCCCCTCCTTTCTGATTGGCTCTGAGCATTTTTCATATGACCAATCATTCTCCAGCGTAGCAACGTTGTAGCCATCTTACCTCGGACAGCTAACCTCAATCATTACATTGATGTCAATGTTACATGTACTAATTAAATTACCATAACTTGCTCGATTTTTGACCAATTTACAAACGGTTTGCCTTGTTACAAATCTTATTACATGTAGATATGACATAGGATGCTGTACCTGTTGAAATTACCTCTTTCGCTTTAAAAAAAAAAGACTTAATTGTGCAACATAGTTGTGTAGGGTCAGTGTTAGTCAGTTCTCTGATTATTTTAAACTGTTTCAGAATACATTATTAAAAGGCTATTTTTAACATTTTATAAACAAAATTCAAAGATTATTTCATTAATTTTATGGCTGAATCAAAAGAAATTCCATAAATTAGAAAACAAATGTTCAAGAAGAAGTGAAATGTTATTGCTGGTGGACCAGTTCTGGCTGAAAGATGTGATTATGGTGTTTGTTGTCTTATTATTTATTTGGGTCACATTTTGTATTACCCTGTATTGTGTTTATGTGGTATGAAATAACCTTCATCAGCGCGCGACATTTTTTTTATCCATTTCTTCCTCCGTAAATCTTGATACATATTGACGATGACCCGCCCTGCTATACTTCTGATTGGCTCTGAGCATTTTTCGCCTGACCAATCAGAAAGAAGGGGCCGTCTAAGCATACCCGCCCCCAAAGTGCCAAAACGAAACATGACAGCGCTCAGACCGAGACGGCACGCGCGCAGAAAGGCACCGCGCGCGCGCAAAAAGGCACCACGCGCGCGCACACGAAGTGGAGAATCAGCGCGCGATAACAGTTTTTATGCGCTCTGATTTTTGGCACTAATGTGACGCCATAAGGGAGGGGCAGAGACAGAGAGAGAGAGAGAGTTATGATAAACGCGCATGCGTCTCCAGGCTCTGCTTTTTATCCATAGATTTATCACATTTAATTTTTTATTATCTATAGCAGGGGTGTCAAAAGTGTGCCCACGGCACATTCTAAAAATACTATTAAAATAAACAAAAACATAACAAAAGTGAAATAAAAAAAGCTTAAAGGTTAAATGTAATTTAGAAAAAGTTGCAATGTTGACTAATAAAACAAAGCTGGGTTTTTTTTCTTTCAAACTGTCATTGCTCAAAACATAATATTGAATCAAAATCAATGTTATTATGAATTATTGACCTATCCAAGGTTCCCAAATATTCCACTAAGAAAAATATTTTTGGTGGAAGATTTAGCAAATTTGGTAAATAAATAACCCAAAAATGTATATTTTGTTGTTTTCTTACTGTACCGAAAATGAACCGAACCGTGACCTCTAAACCGAGGTACGTACGGAACCGACATTTTTGTGTACCGTTACACCC
>NC_084575.2:34470566-34510566 GCF_033978685.3 Nerophis lumbriciformis
CCGCGCGCTTTTTCTTCTTCTACCCGGGCGGGTGGTTGCTTACAGTAGAAGAAGAAGCTCTTCCTGTTCTATGGGGGCGGGTGCTTACCTTGGCGGTTGCTTGCGTAGAAGAAGAAGCGCTTCCTGTTCTACTGGGAAAAAAGATGGCGGCTGTTTACCGAAGTTGCGAGACCGAAACTTTATGAAAATGAATCTTAATATTAATCCATATATAAAGCGCACCGGGTTATAAGGCACACTGTCAGCTTTTGAGAAAATTTGTGGTTTTTAGGTGCGCCTTATAGTGCGGAAAATACGGTACATGGAATGATGGAACATGGTAGCAAGTACAACAACAAAAAACAAAACAAAAAACAACGCTATATGATTAACACAAGATAATAATACTAAAGCAAGCATACACATACATACATTCATACATTCATTCAACCATGCAAAACCCAACAGTAGTCTACCCCACATGAGGCATTAAATATAGGTGGTTAATAGATAAGTTTTTAGTTTCTTTTTGAAGTTGGAGAATGGATACAGCATCTTGAGGCTCTCATTAAGCCGGTTCCAAATCTTTGGTCCCCTGCATACAACACTTGGAGCGGTACAATCCAGTAAACGATGTTTCCCTGATATCAAATCTAAGTTAGGAGTGTTGTGGGCATGCTGGGGATGGTAGATAGGAACCAAGCTACAGAGCCTTAAATTCAGCCTGTAAATGACTTGATAGGTTAAACAAGCATTTTGATAAATATTGAACTCTGTCAGTCTTAAGAGATGATAACTATGGAATAGATGTGGAGTGGGGGCATTAACTCTTCTCCCAGAGCATAATCGTGATGTAAAAAAACACATTTCTCAATAACTCCACACTTGTTTTCTCTCTCTGCCAGATGAGGAAGCCTTTGAATCTGGTAGGTAAGTCTTTGTTAGATGAATATGCTTTGCCTTGTACACCCAAGCTTCCTTTTAATATAGATATGTTTATGTTATCATTTTTTTTGTATAATTTGCTTCTTTTTATCTGCTTTTTGATGCGGCACGTCAGAGGAACTCAGAGACGGTGAGAGGTTAAACATTGGATCTTTTATTCAACAACATTGCATTAGTCGTTTTTCTCTTTTCAAGTTAGACATGATAAGAAAATGTACCTTTCTAGTAGAGGCTTCTTAATGTGACCTGCACCATTTTGAGTGCAAATGTGCGTTCACATTGATAAAGTAAGGCAACATGCAGTCCGCTGTCAGTACTCGGAAACTGTGAGTGTGCAGTATCGCACTTTAGCCACCAGAGGTGGGTAGAGTAGCCAGAAATTGTACTCAAGTAAGAGTACTGTTACTTTAGAGATTTATTACTCAAGTAAAAGTAAGGAGTAGTCACCCAAATATTTACTTGAGTAAAAGTAAAAAGTATGTTGTGAAAAAACTACTCAAGTACTGAGTGACTGATGAGTAACATACACACACACATATGTATATATATATATATATATATATATATATATATATATATATATATATATATATATATATATATATATATATACAGTATATAATTTATATTTATTTATTTTGCCGTTTTTGTTTACATGTTAAAGGTGTTTTAATGAATATACATGCATGTTTAACACATATAGATTCCTTTCTTTCATGAAGACAAGAATATAAGTTGGTGTATTACCTGATTCTGATGACTTGCATTGATTGTAATCAGACAGTAGTGATGATAGCGTCCACGTTTTCAAATGGAGGAGAAAAAAAAGTTCCTCCTTTCTGTCTAATACCACATGAAAGTGGTTGGTTTTTGGCATCTTATTTGTCCAGCTTCCATATTCGTTTTTATACACTTTACAAGAAATACATTGGCGGCAAACTCCGTAGCTTGCTAGCTTGTTTGCGCTGGCTTTCGGAGACTCTTGTTTTGAAAGCGCAGGCGCGATGGAGCGGCACTTTTATTGTGAAGACAGGAACTGTGCAGTCAGTCTTTAGGCTTTTGACGGGATGTACGGTTGAAATAAAAAAGGTCTTTTTTCCTTCACACTTTTGATTGATTGATTGAAACTTTTATTAGTAGATTGCACAGTACAGTATATATTCCGTACCACTAAATGGTAACACCCCAATAAGTTTTTCAACTTGTTTAAGTCAGGTCATGTGACCGCCTGGCTCTGTTTGATTGGTCCAACGTCACCAGTGACTGCATCTGATTGGTGGAACGGAGTGAACGTCACCAGTGACTGTATTTGTTGAAACGCAGGCACTATGACAGACCAAAACAAACAAAGCGTGCATTAACAGATCGATAAAAATTAGTAGCGAGTAGCGAGCTGAATGTAGATAAAAGTAGCGGAGTAAAAGTAGCGTTTCTTCTCTATAAATATACTCAAGTAAAAGTATGTTGCATTAAAACTACTCTTAGAAGTACAATTTATCCCAAAAGTTACTCAAGTAGATGTAACGGAGTAAATGTAGCGCGTTACTACCCACCTCTGTTAGCCACCCACACGAGCAGAGGTGGGTAGTAACGCGCTACATTTACTCCGTTACATCTACTTGAGTAACTTTTGGGATAAATTGAACTGCAAAATTATCTGCCAATAGCACAAGAAAATTTGGCTTGTCAAGACTTTCTAAAACAAGTAAAATTAGCTAACCTCAATGAACCCAAAAATACCTCAAAATAAGTATATTCTCACTAATAACAAGAACAGTTTTCTTGGTTGAAAAAAAACAAAAAAAACTTTTTGCTCAATATGTTAAAAAAATATTCTTAAATGAAGTAAATGCTAGTGCCATTATCTTGACATAATGATATGCGCTCGGCATTACATTTCTTGAAACCAGCAAACTTATACTAAAAACTAGTTTATTGTTCTTAATGGAAAGGCAACAAGGCAAGCGCTTGTTACTCTCGGGGTCTCCTAGCCGCTCAGGTGAATCATATTGTCTAAAAATGCATTTTTCCATGGATAACATGACATCATCACGCCAAGTGCGTGCTCTTTCAGTCAATTAGTGCGCATATATAAAGCCTGGCCTCCGGCCAAAAATGTTTTAATTGTAATTTTGAAGAATTTATCTGAATGTGCATGAACTATTTCTGTTCAAAATTGTTAGAAATGTTAAATGTTTAAATATTAACTGTCAGTTTACTGTACTGTGCTAACTGTACTACTATATGAGTACATATTTTCTATTGTTTCATTGAAAATAAAACAGCAAAGTCCATTTGGCTGTCATCTGTTTTAATTATGAGACACAATTGTGTCAAAATATGATTTTTTTTTATTTCATGCTTGAAATAAGAAATGATGACTTTAAAAAAGTAGTTTTATACTTGTGAGTGTTGATGACACAGCTTTGCAACACTTGATATTCTAGTTTCAAGCATGTTTTACTCAATATAGGTCATCAAATCTCAGCAACAAGCTGTAATATCTTACTGAGATCATTTAGGAGCAAAACACTTAAAACAAGTAAAACACTCTAACATAAAATCTGCTTAGTGAGAAGAATGATCTTATCAGACAGAAAATAAGCAAATATCACCCTTATTTGGGGCGGTATAGCTCGGTTGGTAGAGTGGCCGTGCCATCAACCTGAGGGTTGCAGGTTCGATCCCCGCTTCCGCCATCCCAGTCACTGCCGTTGTGTCCTTGGGCAAGACACTTTACCCACCTGCTCCCAGTGCCACCCACACTGGTTTAAATGTATCTGAGATATTGGGTTTTCACTATGTAAAAGTGCTTTGAGTCACTATAGAAAAGCGCTATATAAATCAGTGTTTTTCAACCACTGTGTGCCGTGAGATACAGTCTGGTGTGCCGTGGGAGATTATCAAATTTCACCTATTTGGGTTAAAAATATTTTTTGCAAACCAGTAATTATAGTCTGCAAATGATGTGTTGTTGTTGAGTGTCGGTGCTGTCTAGAGCTCGGCGGAGTAACCGTGTAATACTCTTCCATATCAGTAGGTGGCAGCCGGTAGCTAATTGCTTTGTAGACGTCGGAAACAGCGGGAGGCAGTGTGCAGGTAAAAAGGTGTCTAATGCTTAAACCAAAAATAAACAAAAGGTGAGTGCCCCTAAGAAAAGGCATTGAAGCTTAGGGAAAGCTATGCAGAACGAAACTAAAACTGAACTGGCTACAAAGTAAACAAAAACCGAATGCTGGACGACAGCAAAGACTTACAGCGTGTGGAGCAGATGGCGTCCACAAAGTACATCCGTACACGACATGACAATCAACACCAAAATAGGAGCGCAAGACAAGAACTAAAACACCACACACAGGAAAACACCCAAAAACTCAAAATAAGTCAGGGTGTGATGTGACAGGTGGTGACAGTACACCTACTTTGAGACAAGAGCTATATTGATGCATGCTTGGTTATGGTTTGAATTCATATCCGACAATTGGACAACTTTTTACTGTCAACTGAGTTTCGTTTTTTAACAATTTCTGCTGGTGGTGTGCCTCCGCATTTTTTCAACGCTAAAAATGTGCCTTGGCTCAAAAAAGGTTGATATAAATATAATTCACTTCACTTATTTGAGATATTTAATCTTACTTAGATTTCAGTTTTTGCAGTGTACTTCTATTATTGAAGTCTACTGAAGGGAATGATTTGTGTTTTTTTGTCTCCCATTTGTTTTCCTATCAATCCAGAGGGTGATGACTTAAGCAGCAACTTTGTGGGCGTGTACTTAGGTGTGTCTTCAAACTCTCACTTGGACTTAAACAGAATTATTTACAAGTTGTAGATAGCGTAACATGGTTTTTTTTTCTCAGCTGGGTTCAGGCACAGCTTGCGTCTTTGTCGCAGGCGGCGCAGCACCACCCTAACGTCCTGCCCCACCCACTGTCCTAACAGCTGCAACAGCGCCCTCATCTGCACCTACGAGGAGGTGGTGCGCTACCAGCGCAGCAGAAATGATGTGCACCGTCTCATCGCCCTCTTAGGTACATATTATTCCTTCTTACCTATATACCTTTGGATAGTGATGGGTCCGGCAACACCGATGCATCGGCGCATGCGTCGAGCTCATAGAGCAAAACCCTGTGTCGGTGCGCGTACCGCTTTTAGAAAGTCACGTGACCGATCATGAGCTGTTTTGGTCACGTGACCGATACGCCAACTGTGTCGCACTGACGCCTCCTCTGTGCCCTGTGAGCGTGTCTTTTCTACAGCCGGTGAAATAATAACTAAGAAGCGCAATCGTCTAAAATGTAAGACGTCAGAAAAACTTTTTTTTTTTTTTTTAATAAAAATGTGTAAAAAATAAAATTAAAAAAATTCCCAGTCCACAATCATCCACAACACGTTCTCTTAGATTTCCATGTTATGATACATGTTCACATTATTTATTGACTGTATCTAAAAAAGATAAAAATATATTTTTATTTAAATGAAGATATGAAATAATGCTAAATGAAATACAATGACTTGGTTTATATTATTGTATATACTAGGGCAGGGGTCACCAACGCGGTGCCCGCGGTCACCAGGTAGCCCGTAAGGACCAGATCAGTCGCCCGCTGGCCTGTTCTAAAAATAGCTCAAAGAGCAGCACTTACCAGTGAGCTGCCTCTATTTTTAAAATTGTATTTATTTACCAGCAAGCTGGTCTCGCTTTGCTCGACATTTTTAATTCTAAAAGAGACAAAACTCAAATAGAATTTGAAAATCCAAGAAAATATTTTAAAGACTTGGTCTTCACTTGGAATAAGCGGTAGAAAATGGATGGATGGATGGGTCTTCACTTGTTTAAATAAATTCATTTATTTTTTACTTTGCTTCTTATTACTTTTAGAAATACAATTTTAGAGAAAAAATACAACCTTAAAAATGATTTTAGGATTTTTAAACAAATATACCTTTTTACCTTTTAAATTTCTTCCTCTTCTTTCCTGACAATTTAAATCAATGTTCAAGTAAATTTATTTATTTTTTATTGTAAAGAATAATAAATATTTTAGCTTCTGTTTTTTCGACAAAGAATATTTGTGAAATATTTCTTCAAACTTACTATGATTAAAATTAAAAAAAAATATTCTGGCAAATATAGAAAATCTGTAGAATCAAAATTAAATCTTATTTCAAAGTATTTTGAATTTCTTTTAAAATTTTTGTTCTGGAAAATCTAGAAGAAATACTGATTTGTCTTTGTTAGAAATATAGCTTGGTCCAATTTGTTAAATATTCTAACAAAGTGCAGATTGGATTTTAACTAATTTAAAACATGTCATCAAAATTCTAAAATGTATCTTAATCAGGAAAAATTACTAATGATGTCCCATAAATTCTTTTTAAAAAATTTTCAAAAAGATTCAAATAAGCTAGTTTTTCTCTTCTTTTTGTCGGTTGAATTTTGAATTATAAAGAGTCGAAATTGAAGATAAACTATGTTTCAAAATTTTATTTTAAATTTTTTCTTGTTTTCTCCTCTTTTAAACCGTTCAATTAAGTGTTTTTTTCATCATTTATTCTCTACAAAAAACCTTCCGTAAAAGGGAAAAAAAATGTACGATGGAATGACAGACAGAAATACCCATTTTTATATATATATATATATATATATATATATATATATACATATATATATATATATATATAAATGTATTTATTTAGCTATTCTTGTTTAAATCACACTTACGTGTGACAATATATTTATTTATTTAAGTTAAAAAGTTAAAGTTAAAGTACCAATGATTGTCACACACACACTAGGTGTGGCGAAATTATTCTCTGCATTTGACCCATCACCCTTGATCACCCCCTGGGAGGTGAGGGGAGCAGTGGGCAGCAGCGGTGGCTGCGCCCGGGAATCATTTTGGTGATTTAACCCCCAATTCCAACCCTTGATGCTGAGTGCCAAGCAGGGAGGCAATGGGTCCCATTTTTATAGTCTTTGGTATGACTCGGCCGGGATTTGAACTCCCAACCTACCGATCTCAGGACGGACACTCTAACCACTAGGCCACTGAGTAGGTGTTTTTAAGTGTGTATCAAACTGGTAGCCCTTCGCATTAATCAGTACCCAAGAAGTAGTTTTTGGTTTCAAAAAGGTTGGTGACCCCTGTACTAGGGCATCAAATCAGTGTCAGTTGAGTCGGTCCATAGGTTGCCTGTAGGGATTTTTAATGTCCAGCAGATGTCAGTATTTAGTGACACAGTATCGACACAGTATCAATACAGTTTTGCAATGTGTCGAAATGCTTCATGATGCCTCATCAACCCATCACTACCTTTGGAGAATACACTTTTGTCACAACTTCCGTCTGCTGCAGGTCCATCAGGTGTGGGAGTGAATGAACTGCGCAGGTGCCTGATTGAAATGAATCCCAACACCTTCCAAGGCGCAATACCTCGTATGTGACGTAGAAATGCTCTTAATCAGCGTGACTCTAAGAAGAACTCAAATGGCAAACATGTCTCTTCTTCTCTCTCAGACACAACGAGAGCACCCAAAGGATACGAGAAGTTCGGCAGAGAATATCATTTCACCAGCCGAGAGGAATTTGACAACATGGTGTACAAAAACAGGTGTGACCTTCTCATTTCGTCCCCGTTAATAACTAGAAATATAGAGGCATGCTCGTAGGTAAGCACAATGTAAGGTAGAGTTGGTGGATATTCCACCGTAAAAACTATACCATTTGCTGCAGTATGCCTGAGAGAAAGAGAAGAGTACATGCACAGTATGGACTAGAGATGCGCGGTTTGCGGGCACAACCGCGGAGTCCGCGGATTATCCGCGGATCGGGCGGATGAAATTAAAAAAAATTAGATTTTATCCGCGGGTCGGGTCGGGTGGTTGAAATAAAAAAAAATTAGATTTTAAATAGATTCAGGCGGGTGGCAGTTAAACCAATTGGGAAATATATATACATAGTTAAATGTTGTTACCCACATACGAAAAACGAGCAGGCACCTGCAGCATATGCCACAACAGAAGAAAAAAAAAAGAAGAGATGGACACTTTTACGGAGCGGAGAAGGGACGCCTCGCCGGGGTCCGGGACCGAGGCCCCTTCCCCCGAGAGGGCCCCACCGGGAGCCGTAGCTGAGGCGATCCGCGAGAAGGGCCCGACGCACGTCCAGGGTCACCACCGCGCCCACCGCACCGACACCCCGCCTCGTCCGCCTTCACCCCCCTGTTGCCGGGGGCGCGTAACAGGGGTCACTCCGCGCGCAGTGCGCTCACGAAAGGGGTGGGGCTCACCCTGGTTGATATAGACAGCAGGACGGTGGCCATGGAAGTTGGAACCCGCTAAGGAGTGTGTAACAACCCACCTGCCGAATCAACTAGCCCTGAAAATGGATGGCGCTGGAGCGTCGGGCCCATACCCGGCCGTCGCCGGCAGCGAGACGCGCTTGGAGGTGCGCTCAGCGCGGCTCCCATATGATTGCGCACTGGTGTGCGTCTGGGTTGTGACAGCGTGGCACGCGAATGTCTGTGCTGCATTGGATCAGTCTCCTTTCTTTAACAGGCAAAAGCTTTATAACCTCATTAATGCCTTGCATCGTCTATATTAGATATATAACAACGGGCGGGTGCGGTTCTGATCAAATGTTACATCGGGTGGATGGCGGATGGTTGACTACTTTCTGATGCGGTTGCGGATGAAATAATTGCCTATCCGCGCATCTCTAGTATGGACACATTTCACCTTTGACGCTATGGAGAACAAGACAAAGTGTATACCATGCAGAGATCGTCAGTGCTAAAACAACTAAATTGATGTGGCTTTTGCAGGTGAGTCACCCTGACAATATAAATAATATACTGTATTTTCCGGACCATAGGGCGCACCGGATTATAAGGCGCACTGCCCATGAATGGTCTATTTTCGATCTTTTTTCATATATAAGGCGCACCGGATTATAAGGCGCATTATAGGACTCATATTACTTTTTATTTTTTTCTAAATTAAAAACACTTCCTAGTGTTCTACGTAACATGTAATGCTGGTTCTTTGGTCAAAATGTTGCATAGATGATGTTTTATACATCATCTTCAAGTCGCTTTCTGACAGTCGCTTCAGGTTGCGCTGTTTTGTGGGCGGTCTTATTTACGTGGCTCACCTTCGGCAGCGTCTTCTCCCCGTCATCTTTGTTGTAGCGGTGTAGCGTGCAAGGACGGGAGTGGAAGAAGTGTCAAAAGATGGCGCTAACTGTTTTAATGACATTCAGACTTTACTTCAATCAATAACGGAGCAGCATCTCCTCATTCGGAAACAACAACAATGTAACTATACACCATCCGGAACTCTCTAATAACTAAAGTTCCTTGGGTGAATAATGTAAAGTCACTACACCGGTATGTTTTAGTGCTTTCATGGTGAGTTTCCTGACAGATATAAGTAAGAACTTTACACTACTTTATATTAGAAATGGCAACAGTGGAGGATGAATGTCACATAACAAGAAGATAGAGACAAAGAAGAAGCTTATAGACTATGGTGTCTACACGGACTACAAAGGTGGACACGCGCAATTTTTCAGGACTTATGCAGATCCCAAATACAGATCAGAAGGTTCCATAAGGTAAGAAAAGTTGCTTTTGCATAATATTGCGAAACAAAACGGCAGATAATATGTCTTACCTTATACACACACCATAATAATACTTGTATGTTTTAATGCACCGACAATCCACCAAGCGGTGGCGGCAACTCATTTTGACACCAAGTGTTATTGTTTTCACCCACAATGACGTGCAGGTTCCTGGAGTACGGCGGGTATAAAGGGAATCTATACGGCACAAGCAGGGAAGCAGTGAAGGACGTTTTAAACAGCGGGAAGATCTGTGTGATTGACATTGAACCAAATGTAAGTACAGAACCCAGAACCAGTGAAGTTGTCACGTTGTGTAAATGGTAAATAAAAAGAGAATACAACAAATCCTTTTCAACTTATATTCAATTGAATAGACTGCAAAGACAAGATATTTCATGTTCACACTGAGAAACTACATTTTTCTTTGCAAATAATCATGAACTTAGAATTTAATGGCAGTGACACATTGCAAAAAAGTTGTCACTGGGGCATTTTCACCAGTGTGTTACATGGCCTTTCCTTTTAACAACACTTGTTTGGGAACTGAGGAGACACATTTTTGAAGTGGAATTATTTCCCATTCTTGCTTGATGTACAGCTTAAGTTGTTCAACAGTCTCCCTTCTCATATTTTAGCCTTCATACATTTTCAATGTCTGGACTACAGGCAGGCCAGTCTAGTACCCGCACTCTTACTATGAAGCCACGCTGTTGTAACACATGGCTTGGCATTGTCTTGCTGAAATAAGCAGGGGCGTCCATGAACAAGACGTTGCTTGGATGGCAACATATGTTGCTCCAAAAGCTGTATGTACCTTTCAGCATTAATGGTGCCTTCACAGATGTGTAAGTTACCCATGTCTTGGGCACTAATACACCCCCATACCATCACACATGCTGGCTTTTTAACGTTGTGCCTATAACAATCCGGATGGTTCTTTTCCTCTTTGGTCCGGAGGACACGACGTCCACAGTTTCCAAAAACAATTTGAAATGTGGACTCGTCAGACCACAGAACACTTTTCCACTTTGCATCAGTCCATCTTAGATGAGCTCGGGCCCAGCGAAGCCGGCAGCGTTTCTGGGTGTTGTTGATAAATGGCTTTGGCTTTGCATAGTAGAGTTTTAACTTGCACTTACAGATGTAGCGACTAACTGTAGTTCCTGTCAGTGGTTTTCTGAAGTGTTCCTGAGCCCATGTGGTGATATCCTTTACACACTGATGTCGCTTGTTGATGCGGTATCGCCTGAGGGGTAGAAGGTCACGGGCTTAGCTGCTTACGTGGAGTGATTTCTCCAGATTCTCTGAACCTTTTGATGATATTACAGAGCGCAGATGGTGAAATCCCTAAATTCCTTGCAATAGCTGGTTGAGAAAGGTTGTTCTAAAACAATTTGCTCACGCATTTGTTGACAAAGTGGTGACCCTCGCCCCGTCCTTATTTGTGAATGACTGAGCATTTCATGGAAGCTACTTTTATACTGTTGCGTTTTGGACCAGTTGTTCCTCCCAGGGAATTCAAGTCACAATTCGCTCCCAAGCTCTTTACGACACTTCAAGCTGAGTTGAAAAACCACCAGAGACAGAATAGGTACCGTATTTTCCGCACTATAAGGCGCACCTAAAAACCACAAATTTTCTCAAAAGCTGACAGTGCGCCTTATAACCCGGTGCGCTTTATATCTGGATAAATATTAAGATTCATTTTCATAAAGTTTCGGTCTCGTAACTACAGTAAACAGCCGCCATCTTTTTTCCCGGTAGAACAGGAAGCGCTTCTTCTTCTACGCAAGCAACCGCCAAGGTAAGCACCCGCCCCCATAGAACAGGAAGCGCTTCTTCTTCTACTGTAAGCAACCACCCGCCCGCGTAGAAGAAGAAAAAGCGCGCGGATATTACCGTACGTTTCATTTCCTTTGTGTGTTTACATCTGTAAAGACCACAAAATGGCTCCTACTAAGCGACAAGGATCCGGTTCATGAAAAGACGCAATTTCTCCATCCTCACACGGATTACTATTTCACAGCAACTGATATTCCTGTGAACCGCACTGTGGATACAACGGGAGCACGTACGGTGAATATTCGCACCACAGGGAATGAGAAGTCATCCTTCACTGTGGTTCTAGCTTGCCATGCTAATGGCCAGAAACTTCCACCCATGGTGATATTCAAAAGGAAGACCTTGCCAAAAGAGACCTTTCCAGCCGGCGTCATCATAAAAGCTAACTCGAAGGGATGGATGAAGAAAAGATGAGCGAGTGGTTAAGGTAAGTTTAAGTTTACGCGAAGAAGCCGGGTGGCTTTTTTCACGCAGCTTCGTCCATGTTGATATACGACTCCATGCGCGCCCACATCACGCTGGTTTTTAATATATTATTAAAGTTTGACTGACCTATCTGACTGTTTTTTTGACATTCCTTTAGCGCAGTTAGATGCGGCTTACAACACGGGGCGGCTTATAGGTGGACAAAGTTTTGAAATATGCCGTTCATTGAAGGCGCGGCTTATAACCCAGGGCGCCTTATGGTGCGGAAAATACGGTATTTTGTTGTATATTTTCAAAGCTTTGCCAATATACATTTTGAGACCAGTCTAACCCTAGAACATTCTATTGCGCCTCCCAAAATGGTCTGTCCTCCCAACGCCAAAAACCCCTCTTTTCCTTCCCCCTCCCTAGCCATAATACAAGCACAACGTCTCCCTAGCCATAATACATTCCAAAGAACTCAAGGTTAACATACACAGTTTACTTGCTGACAGAGCATCAAGAGAAGAAATGGAAAACACGAGCTGTTTTCAAATATGACTAAGAAATGAAAGAAGTACAACTTAAATTCGGATATACAGGTAAAAGCCAGTAAATTAGAATATTTTGAAAAACTTGATTTATTTCAGTAATTGCATTCAAAAGGTGTAACTTGTACATTATATTTATTCATTGCACACAGACTGATGCATTCAAATGTTTATTTCATTTAATTTTGATGATTTGAAGTGGCAACAAATGAAAATCCAAAATTCCGTGTGTCACAAAATTAGAATATTACTTAAGGCTAATACAAAAAAGGGATTTTTAGAAATGTTGGCCAACTGAAAAGTATGAAAATGAAAAATATGAGCATGTACAATACTCAATACTTGGTTGGAGCTCCTTTTGCCTCAATTACTGCATTAATGCGGCGTGGCATGGAGTCGATGAGTTTCTGGCACTGCTCAGGTGTTATGAGAGCCCAGGTTGCTCTGATAGTGGCCTTCAACTCTTCTGCGTTTTTGGGTCTGGCATTCTGCATCTTCCTTTTCACAATACCCCACAGATTTTCTATGGGGCTAAGGTCAGGGGAGTTGGCGGGCCAATTTAGAACAGAAATACCATGGTCCGTAAACCAGGCACGGGTAGATTTTGCGCTGTGTGCAGGCGCCAAGTCCTGTTGGAACTTGAAATCTCCATCTCCATAGAGCAGGTCAGCAGCAGGAAGCATGAAGTGCTCTAAAACTTGCTGGTAGACGGCTGCGTTGACCCTGGATCTCAGGAAACAGAGTGGACCGACACCAGCAGATGACATGGCACCCCAAACCATCACCCAACCATGCAAATTTTGCATTTCCTTTGGAAATCGAGGTCCCAGAGTCTGGAGGAAGACAGGAGAGGCACAGGATCCACGTTGCCTCAAGTCTAGTGTAAAGTTTCCACCATCAGTGATGGTTTGGGGTGCCATGTCATCTGCTGGTGTCGGTCCACTCTGTTTCCTGAGATCCAGGGTCAACGCAGCCGTCTACCAGCAAGTTTTAGAGCACTTCATGCTTCCTGCTGCTGACCTGCTCTATGGAGATGGAGATTTCAAGTTCCAACAGGACTTGGCGCAAAATCTACCCGTGCCTGGTTTACGGACCATGGTATTTCTGTTCTAAATTGGCCCGCCAACTCCCCTGACCTTAGCCCCATAGAAAATCTGTGGGGTATTGTGAAAAGGAAGATGCAGAATGCCAGACCCAAAAACGCAGAAGAGTTGAAGGCCACTATCAGAGCAACCTGGGCTCTCATAACACCTGAGCAGTGCCAGAAACTCATCGACTCCATGCCACGCCGCATTAACGCAGTAATTGAGGCAAAAGGAGCTCCAACCAAGTATTGAGTATTGTACATGCTCATATTTTTCATTTTCATACTTTTCAGTTGGCCAACATTTCTAAAAATCCCTTTTTTGTATTAGCCTTAAGTAATATTCTAATTTTGTGACACACGGAATTTTGGATTTTCATTTGTTGCCACTTCAAATCATCAAAATTAAATGAAATAAACATTTGAATGCATCAGTCTGTGTGCAATGAATAAATATAATGTACAAGTTACACCTTTTGAATGCAATTACTGAAATAAATCAAGTTTTTCAAAATATTCTAATTTACTGGCTTTTACCTGTATGTAAATATCTGCCTCCGACAATACCCAATCATGGCACCCACCTGTTCCCAATTAGTCTGTTCACCTGTGGGATGTTCCAAATAAGTCTTTGATGAGCATTCTTCAACTTTATCAGTCTTTTTTGCCACTAGTGCCAGCTTTTTTGAAACATGTTGCAGGCATCAAATTCCAAATGAGCTAATATTTGCAAAAAATAACAAAGTTTTCCAGTTTGAACGTTAAATATCTTGTCTTTGCAGTCTATTCAATTGAATATAAGTTGAAAAGGATTTGTTGTATTCTCTTTTTTATTTACCATTTACACAACGTGACAACTTCACTGCTTTTGGGGTTTGTAGATAGCCATACTTTACAAAATGATGGTTACTTGTGGGAAATTGTCATTGGGAAAGAACCTCACACTTGTCTTCAGGCCATTCAGGCGGTGAGAACACATGACCTGCGGGCGTACATCATCTACGTGAAGCCGCCGCCGCCGGAGCAACTGAGGGAGACGAGACAGAACTCCTACATAACCACTGACTACCACATCAACCGCCCGTTCAAAGTGAGCACCGTCGCTGTGCTATGATTCAACCTCTCTTTCTAACGCACTCAGGTGGAGCTGTGAGCCTGTTTAACCCCGTTTACTCTGATAGGATGAAGACTTCCAGGAGATGGAGGAGGCCGCCCACAAGATGGAGTTGCACTACGCACAGTTCTTTGATCATGTGATCGTCAACGAGGACTTGAAGGAGTCCTGTCTCCAGTTGCTGACAGCCGTACAAGAGGCGCAGGACGAGCCACAGTGGCTTCCTGCCAGCTGGATACGACCCACCACAGTAGACTAACACTTCTATGCACGCCAATTTGAACACAAGATCTTACCGTTATGGTCTTTACTTTTATATACCTGCACAAAAACAGTATTGCCTCGCTCTCAAATGGACTTCTGTCAGTCAGGGCCGGCCCGTGGCATAGGCCGTATAGGCAAATGCTAAGGGCGCCGTCCATCAGGGGGCGCCATGCCAGTGCCACAAATGTTGGAGAGAAAAAAAAAATGTGTTACTATTATTTCTAAATACAAAAAATAATCTCACGTTAATTAAAATGCAAAGTAAAGCCTATTTAATAGAAATATTATTTGTTACAACATTACGCCCCCCCCCCCCCCCCACCCCCTCCCTTCCCGTATCATGACTCTTTTTGGACGTCACCACATCAAAAAATCAACACAAGATGTCAAAACGGCCAAAACTGTCAGGTGCCCTGGGAAGAAAAAAGAGAAAAGAAGAGGAGTAGAAACGAGAAAAGACAAGAGGTAGCAGGTAGGTAACGTTAGCCTACATGAAATTATTTGTCTGTTACAGAATGTGATAGTAACCTGGCTTTTTAGCATTAAGCTAATGTTACATGATTCGGCAATTGCTAATCAATAAATAGCTAGTTCTGTTTTAACGTCGGGTTAATATTGTGGAGGGGGCTAAATTGTTATGGAAAATAATAATGTAACGTTAGGTAATTACAGTACTCCCACCTTACATTCCTCAGGTATTAGATCTTTTAAGCAGGTGTTTTTTGTTTACATTGTTATTGCCTTCTGGTTAGCTAATGTTTGCCCTGCAGGTAATAGTCACTTTTCCACCCCTTTATATATTAGGTATAGTTGTAAGTAAAAAAAAAAGGTCAAAGACAAAGCTATTCGGGTTCTTGTGAGTATATACACTTCACTGCCGATGTGGGGGGGCGCCACCTAAAATCTTGCCTAGGGCGCCAGATTGATTAGGGCCAGGCCTGCTGTCAGTACACTTCAGTTAGTACTCTGAGGGCTGCAGTTTTGACCGTGTGCATCGTGCACTTACCGTATTTTTCGGACTATAAGTCGCAGTTTTTTTCATAGTTTGGCCGGGGGTGCGACTTATACTCAGGAGCGGCTTATGTGTGAAATGATGAACACATTAGCGTAAAATATCAAATAATATTATTGATCTCATTCACGTAAGAGACTAGACGTATAAGATTTCATGGGATTTAGCGATTAGATTGTTTGGTAAACGTATAGCATGTTCTATATGTTATAGTTATTTGAATGACTCTTACCATAATATGTTACGTTAACATACCAGTTGGTTATTTATGCCTCATATAACGTACACTTATTCAGCCTGTTGTTCACTATTCTTCATTTATTTTAAATTGCCTTTCAAATGTCTATTCTTGGTGTTGACTTTTATCAAATACATTTCCCCAAAAAATGCGACTTATACTCCAGTGCGACTTATATATGTTTTTTTTCCTTCTTTATTATGCATTTTCGGCCGGTGCGACTTATACTGCGAAAAATACAGTACCGTAAATGATAATAACAATGTTTACTCGCTTCCTCTACTACTCCTTTTAAATTAGGGCCCGAATAGCAAAAGCTGTGAAGTCCCTATCGAATTTGCTTTGTTTTATTAATATCCTCCCACTCTTAACATGCACGAAAACTCACCATTTTTTGCAAATGCGTCCGTTCCGACGAAAACTTTGAAGATTTTAGGGTTCCCGAACACAAATTGACTCTCTAGCGCAGGAGTGTCAAACTGGTTTTCATTGAGGGCCACATCGCAGTTATGGTTGCCCTCCAATGAGTAATGAATGTATATATATATACTAGAGATGCGCGGATAGGCAATTATTTCATCCGCAACCGCATCAGAAAGTCGTCAACCATCCGCCATCCACCCGATGTAACATTTGATCAGAACCGCACCCGCCCGCACCCCCCCGTTGTTATATATCTAATATAGACGATGCAAGGCATTAGTGAGGTTATAAAGCTTTTGCCTGTTAAAGAAAGGAGACTGATCCAATGCAGCACAGACATTCAATGCGTGCCACGCTGTCACGGCCCAGACGCACACCAGTGCGCAATCATATGGGAGCCGCGCTGAGCGCACCTCCAAGCGCGTCTCGCTGCCGGCGACGGCCGGGTATGGGCCCGACGCTCCAGCGCCATCCATTTTCAGGGCTAGTTGATTCGGCAGGTGGGTTGTTACACACTCCTTAGCGGGTTCCGACTTCCATGGCCACCGTCCTGCTGTCTATATCAACCAGGGTGAGCCCCACCCCTTTCGTGAGCGCACTGCGCGCGGAGTGACCCCTGTTACGAGCCCCCGGCCAAGGGGGTGGCGGGCAGGTAAGCTGCTTACCTGCTGCGCGTGACGCCGGCCGCAGCGAAGGCGGACGAGGCGGGGTGTCGGTGCGGTGGGCGCGGTGGTGACCCTGGACGTGCGTCGGGCCCATCTCGCGGATCGCCTCAGCTACGGCTCCCGGTGGGGCCCTCTCGGGGGAAGGGGCCTCGGTCCCGGACCCCGACGAGGCGTCGGGGGCCTTCTCCGCTCCGTAAAAGTGTCCATCTCTTTTTCTTTTTTTTCTTCTGTTGTGGCATATGCTGCAGGTGCCTGCTCGTTTTTCGTATGTGGGTAACAACATTTAACTATGTATATATATTTCCCAATTGGTTTAACTGCCACCCGCCTGAATCTATTTAAAATCTAATTTTTTTTTTATTTCAACCGCCCGACCCGACCCGACCCGCGGATAAAATCTCATTTTTTTAAATTTCATCCGCCCGATCCGCGGATAATCCGCGGACTCCGCGGTTGTGCCCGCAAACCGCGCATCTCTAATATGTATATATACACATATGTATATATATATATATATATATATATATATATATATATATATACATACATATATATATATATATATATATATATATATATAATATATATATATAATACATTAAAAATATATTTTTTTACATAAGCTGGAAAAAAATATTTTAATTTTACTTTAAAAACTGGCAGCTCAGTCACCAGAATTTTACAGTAAAAGCAGTGTTTTTTTTTTTACAGCATATAAAAAAAGGAATGGAATGGAGAAACAACACCACAGTTTTTAGCGGTAAAATTTAAGCAACATAGATGCCCGTTTTTTTTTTTACAGTAAAATCTTGTTGTTTTAATGTTTTTTATTGTTTGTTTTTTAGCGTCTTACTGTGTATGAAAAAAAAACCAATACCAATGTTGATTTTACGGTAAAAAAAACCTCTTATTAACCGTCAAATCTAGTGTCAATTTTACCGTCTACAATTTGATTGATCATTTGTTTTGAAATCATGAGTCAAGCAGATATTTAAGTACAGTATTTTTATTTTAACAAAAAATATTTTTGGAATAAATTGATAATATAATATTTTGATTTTGATCATTTTTGAATTTTAAAATATATGCAATTGCATGCAGTACATGATATTTAATGTCAAAAGGGAAAGAACAATTATATTTAGTAAGAAAATAAATGAATGCATGTTATTTCCAGGCTTTCGTGGGCCACGTAAAATAATGTGGCGGGCCAGATTTGGCCCCTGGGTTTTGAGTTTGACACCTGTGCTCTAGCGCCTGTTGAAAATTTGAAAAAAAAAAGGAGCCCTTGCCATCAGTTTGACGTATCATCACGAACATCGCTGGGGACGTCTATCAGGACAAGACTCACGTAAAAGTCTCAAGAACCCATGCCTGAAAACAAACAGGAAGTCGGCCCTCTTGAAAACAAACAGGGGTCGTACTTTAACTAACTCCTTCTAGGGACTTGGACCGAATAAGCTGCGGTTAAAATGACACATACTCGACAGATGGGTGATGATAAGTTGGGAATTAACTCTGCCAGTGGAGCCAAACTTTCATCTGACGCTTCGCAACAAAACACCAAATGTTAATAACTCGTCTCCACAAATTCAGATCTTGGTCTTAATTGGTAGAAATGATAATGACAGTGTCGGTACCTGTTCGTACCTATTCCTAGTGGGTGGAGCCTGGTGGCAAAAACAGCTCCTTACCATCACCAATGAAACTGTCATTACTTCCCCTTAGGTGACCAGAGACAGATGCTAAACTGATAGGCGATAAATTGCGAAGAAATGTCGCCTACGCCATAGGATGTGGGCGTGGCATGGCAGCAAACTTTGATTTGATGGCTCACCACAAATATTTCAACATTTATAACTTAGCTCCACAAATTCAGATCTTGATCAGAATTGGTTGAAATGTTGATGTACCTATCCGTGGTTGGGCGAAGCCTTGCGGCGAGAAGTGCTCCTTGCCATCAACCATCAAACTGTCTGTCAGGTTCAAACACTGATGACATCTATTAAACAAGACAAGAAGCAAGGAATTAAACAGAGACCAAATTAAATTTGGCTCAATTGAGGAGAAACGTCTGGGCTGTACTCTTGTCCAGTCTCCACCGCGCTCTGACGAAAGATTGTACGCCTCCTCTTTTATTTGGACTTCCCCTGATTACATGGCAACAGCTGTTTCTAAAGGAAGGGGGGTCGTAAACAGCCGCTGCCTTTGGTCACAAAACGGTTCAAAGAAAAGGTCGTAAAACAGTGCAAAGAAAAGGTGCCTGGAGGGGAGTCAGGTCCTGCTTCCTCTACGCTTTGTAGATCTCGGGTTAAGACAAAATCTTCCTGTGGATTACAATAGAGGAAAGAAACCGACGCCTTCATGTCGCTTCCCATCCTACACAGTGGAGTTTTACAAGCCGTTTGATTGGTAAGATCAAAGACAGCTTTTGTCTGCTCGCCGGGAACTCATTGAAACACAAAAGTTTTGTGATAACTTAGATACAATTATGCTGACACTGTCATTTCTTCGCTTTAAATGATCAGATCTCCTTCCAAACTGAAGGATTCAAGGTTAGAGCTGACATAAACATAACTTCCTTCCACATGCATCAATCTTCCTGAAAATGTTTGATGGTCAGTAGGGTCATGGGAAAGGACGTGACCGCACTGCATCATGTGTGCCCGCCGACCCAAAGCCCCGATCATCGCTGCTTGTAGCTTTATTTGGGAATTGAAACTACTCCAGTCAGTCTCACCTTTCACTGTCAGACAAAATTGGAAATGATTGAGGGTGGTCGGCGTCTATGGCTGTGCACTTCTGTACTTACACTCAGCATTTTGAGTGCACAAGTGTACCCACACTGGAAAATAGAGTGAATCCTAACCACTCTCAATCGTCGCCGACTTGGCTTCTAGCGAAAGGCGAGGGAATAACTTGAGTGGTTGCTATTCACAATTAGAAATAAGGGGAAGCAAGAAAATATTGTGATTTACATGAATGGATTGTCACCTTTAGGAACTAAGTGTAAAGTGTACCGCATCCTTTTGTTGAACAATCACGGATCGGGTCAGCTGGAAGATTGAACTAGATTTATTCAAAACTGGTCACAGTCTTGGTTGACAAGACTCTGCAACATCGCGTGGACATCGGGGGCGGTACCTCTGGATTGGCAGACCGGGGTGGTGGTTCCTCTCTTTAAGAAGGGGAACCGGAGGGTGTGTTCCAACTATCGTGGGATCACACTCCTCAGCCTTCCCGGTAAGGTCTATTCAGGTGTACTGGAGAGGAGGCTACGCCGGATAGTCGAACCTCGGATTCAGGAGGAACAGTGTGGTTTTCGGCCTGGTCGTGGAACTGTGGACCAGCTCTATACTCTCGGCAGGGTCCTTGAGGGTGCATGGGAGTTTGCCCAACCAGTCTACATGTGCTTTGTGGACTTGGAGAAGGCATTCGACCGTGTCCCTCGGGAAGTCCTGTGGGGAGTGCTCAGAGAGTATGGGGTATCGGACTGTCTTATTGTGGCAGTTCGCTCCCTGTATGATCAGTGTCAGAGCTTGGTCCGCATTGCCGGCAGTAAGTCGGACACGTTTCCAGTGAGGGTTGGACTCCGCCAAGGCTGCCCTTTGTCACCGATTCTGTTCATAACTTTTATGGACAGAATTTCTAGGCGCAGTCAAGGCGTTGAGGGGATCTGGTTTGGTGGCTGCAGGATTAGGTCTCTGCTATTTGCAGATGATGTGGTCCTGATGGCTTCATCTGGCCAGGATCTTCAGCTCTTGCTGGATCGGTTCGCAGCCGAGTGTGAAGCGACTGGGATGAGAATCAGCACCTCCAAGTCCGAGTCCATGGTTCTCGCCCGGAAAAGGGTGGAGTGCCATCTCCGGGTTGGGGAGGAGATCTTGCCCCAAGTGGAGGAGTTCAAGTACCTCGGAGTCTTGTTCACGAGTGAGGGAAGAGTGGATCGTGAGATCGACAGGCGGATCGGTGCGGCGTCTTCAGTAATGCGGACGCTGTATCGATCCGTTGTGGTGAAGAAGGAGCTGAGCCGGAAGGCAAAGCTCTCAATTTACCGGTCGATCTACGTTCCCATCCTCACCTATGGTCATGAGCTTTGGGTCATGACCGAAAGGACAAGATCACGGGTACAAGCGGCCGAAATGAGTTTCCTCCGTCGAGTGGCGGGGCTCTCCCTTAGAGATAGGGTGAGAAGCTCTGTCATTCGGGGGGAGCTCAAAGTAAAGCCGCTGCTCCTCCACATCGAGAGGAGCCAGATGAGGTGGTTCGGGCATCTGGTCAGGATGCCACCCGAACGCCTCCCTAGGAAGGTGTTTCGGGCACGTCCGACCGGTAGGAGGCCACGGGGAAGACCCAGGACACGCTGGGAAGACTATGTCTCCCGGCTGGCCTGGGAACGCCTCGGGATCCACCGGGAGGAGCTGGACGAAGTGGCTGGGGAGAGGGAAGTCTGGGCTTCCCTGCTTAGGCTGCTGCCCCCGCGACCCGACCTCGGATAAGCGGAAGAAGATGGATGGATGGATGGATGGTCACAGACTGACAGGTAAATGTTACAGCGTTGGTCGCAGTAGCCAGGTGCAAGAATGAGCCCTGATGGGGAAGTCTTCTCCATGCAGGGGCAGACAAGCCCGGTATGTTCATTTTTCTTGGTGATGTTTACTTTGGAACTTTGCAAAATGATTTGTCTTTGACGCCTTAAATCCTGTATTTTGTTCCTTCTATCGGACACAGGTGAGCTTTGGTATCGCAGTAATCCTAACATAAACATGTAAGACTTTTTAACAAGAGCATCCTTGACGTAGCAAGGAAGGATAAAACACAGGTTAAGACATCAAAGTGGCCTGTCTTTAAGGAAACATTTTGTGTGTGTGATGTACTTTTTAATCTTAAGGGATTTGTCAAGTGGATGTAAGTAGAATAGATGTAGAGCAAAAGGTTATATATTGTAGAATATTCTAACACTACATGATGTACGTACTGAATTGTAAGTGTGTCATACTTGCCAACCCTCCCGAATTTTCCGGGAGACTCCCGAAATTCAGCGCCTCTCCCGAAAACCTCCCGGGACAAATATTCTCCCGAAAATCTCCCGATTTTCAGCCGGAGCTGGAGGCCACGCCCCCTCCAGCTCCATGCGAACCTGAGTGAGGACAACAGGGTGACAAGAACTAAATCATCCAGACGAGATAAAAATAACATTTTTTTTTACTATATTTTGCTAAAAACATCAAAATTAATTGTATTTTTATTTGTATTTTTTCTGACTCCTTTTTACATCCAGCCATTAGAATTATACATGAAAATAAACATATTTGAAATAATTAATTTTAAATGATCATAATAATTCATTTAAAATGACCATATTTAATTATTAAAATAATTGCTTGTTTATCAACAACTTTAGCATTTTATTCATTACATTTTGAAACTCTCAGAAGCCAAGTTATGTTATATTCCTTAATATTTATTTATGCAAGTTTGAAGTATCAATTATCTAAACACAGTTTTATTTGCATATTTTCAGGATATATATATATATATATATATATATGTCTTAATAAGGTTATCCAAAAAATAGTGCTCGATACCGTCGTAGAGCGCAATATATGTATGTGTGGGGAAAAAAATCACAAGACTACTTCATCTCTACAGGCCTGTTTCATGAGGGGTTCCCTCAATCATCAGGAGAAATGATGTGTGCGTTCAGTTTGGTGAGTTTTGAAGTATGTTAAGGGGGTCAAATTGCAGCTCAAAGAGGCAAAAGTGACTGTTTTTAGTACTTTTTTGTCTTGAAGGGGGAATAGCCAACTTCCTGTAGATTTATGCCCGATGATATACAATTATGAAAACTAGGTCTGAGTCAGACCTACAATCTCCTGATGATTGAGGGAACCCCTCATGAAACAGGCCTGTAGAGATGAAGTAGTCTTGTGATTTTTTTTCCCACACATACATATATATATATATATATATATGTATATGTATGAAATACTTGACTTGGTGAATTCTAGCTGTCAATATACTCCTCCCCTCTTAACCACGCCCTCAACCACGCCCTGCCCCACCCCCGACCACGCCCCCTCCCCCCACCTCCCGAAATCGGAGGTGTCAAGGTTGGCAAGTATGAAGTGTGTGAAATGATTGCTCATTGTGCGTTTTTGAGTGCAACATTCGCAGTGCACTGCATTTTGCTGCGTCAGTGTCGCTCAAAATGCAAATAATGGAAGTGAGCGAACTGAGGGTACGCTTCAGTGTCCAATGTTTACAAGCAATTTGAGGTCATGTTATGTTGTTAATCCGCATGCCAAAACACATTTTAAAAACGAGTTGGCAATACATTTGCAAAGTAGCGCGTTGTCTTTGTTGAGTTAATGGCACCTTGCAACATATACGCAATAAACCTTATTTCTGCTGACCCTAAGTAAATTGTTTTGTGTGAGCTTTTATTTTGAAAAGGAAATAGACACTGACTCCGCCCCCTCCCCCGGAAATACATCCGGGTCGTTTTAGAATCTTCAATACATGTAGTTTACAGGGAATATAAGTACATAACGGTTTTAAATGTGGTGTGTTTATTCCACAAAAATACTCCCAACACACACTTTTAAATACTAATATAACCACCCAAACGGAATATGGACAACGGCATCTCAAAGGTAACGTTTCTATTACGAAGTAGCTCTTAAGGCATGTTAGCATAATAGCTAGTGAAACCGTATTGTTCATATAACTTTTGATTATCTGTACTTTATAATATGTTTTCTTCATAGAAATTGCAACCAAGGGAGCTGCCGCCTTTACCGCAGGTTAGTATGTGAAGTAATATTATTAATTACAAAACACCAAAACTGCATAAGTACCTTTTTTGTTTCAGTATGCGCACTTCCGTATTTACGTGACGTCAGACAGATCACACTAGTGACGTCACGCCCCTCTGACCAAGCTAGTAGGGGCAAAGTGGCAGCAGTGTGTTGCTGTGTTGCAGAGGGCAAACCAAGACAAGAACGCATGTACATTGTGCAGCATATGCTTGCAAAATACGCAACAAGGACACTGAGGATAGTGTTTTTAATATTAAATGAGTATTGATAGCACACAGTGGCGGGTTGTGCGTTCCCCACCTAGGCCTTCGATGATGTCCTGTGTCCAATGATTACCTCTCCAAATAGCATCATTTATGTCCCCACATGACCATTGCTGGAGAAATACTATACATGAATACATTTACGCACTACTGTGTATTGAAACACATCGACAGCGTACAAAACGGGTTATTTTCTGGTGCATTTAGAAATCAATAAACCCGCATCAGCAATTAAAACTTTTTTTTTTAATATATTTTTTGTCATAAAAAAAAAAAATCATGTGTGTTTACGGACTGTATCCCTGCAGACGGTATTGATCTATATTGATATATAATGTAGGAACCAGAAATATTAATAACAGAAAGAAACAACCCTTTTGTGTGAATGGGGGAGGGAGGTTTTTTGGGTTGGTGCACTAATTGTGTCACGTTCAAACACTGAGGACATCTATTAAACAAGACAAAAGGCAAGGAATCAAACAGAGACAGAATTCAATTTGGACTCAATATTGAGGAGAGACATGGCCACTGCACTCTCTGTACAGTCCTGCACCACGCTCTGACGAAGAAGGTTTTCATCTCCTCATTTATTCAGATGTTCAATGTTCACGCACCAACACATGTCACAGCAGGAATGGGAAGTATGTAAAACAGTCATTGTTTTCGGTCTCATTGAAGTCCAAGAAGAGGATTTCTCGGGCTTGGGCTCTTCCTGGATCCAGCTGGGGCAGGTGTTGGAGGACAATGGATAACCCCTCCCGTCTCCTGACCACAGCAACTTCAAGAGGGCAGCGGGTCGTAAATAGCGTTGACCTCGGTTACCAAATAGTTGGAAGAGAGTTTGTGAAATACTTCAGAGAGAGTTCGTTTAACACTTCAAAGAGAGTTCCTCTGGAAGTTGAGCAGATCCTGCCATCTGTCCGTGTTGAAATCACAGTGGCGTTTCACGAGCCTTCTTCCTCTTGTTAGGCCTCGAAAGACAGCATTCATAATACAACGTTTCTTTTGTGATAACTTACAAACAATTATTCCAACAAATTGTAAGTGTATTTTTAATTTCTTGTGCGACCCGGTGGTTGGGGACCACTGTTTTAGAGGACGCAAGAAAAGAGAGTGCAATAATAATTAAATGGTTGATTTACATAGGCTAGTAAGGTAAAGTTTTGTACCTGACAAGTTGATGAAGGCTGCAGAAGCAAGGTAGCCGAAACTTGTCAGGTACAAAACTTTACCTTACTAGCCTATATAAATCAACCATTTAATTATACACATCAGTAGGCTGAATGAACCTCTTCAGTAGAGTGGAATAATGTTGTGGTAGAGATCGGAATGAGTAAGAAAAACATTGAAGGCAAAACACAAATGTTCAGAACTACAAATTAACCTTTCTTCTGTTAATTGTTTTTGTTGATTAATATGCCACCGACGAGACTGAGCCGCTTAAGAGTCTATAGAAAGCTCTAAATACTTGCTAAATATAGCGACAAACTCGCTAAGTTGGCAACACTGCTCCGTCTTCTTAAGAGCTACATTCATAGGGTGATCAGGTAGTAGTACATCTATTTGTGGACAACCACATTTTTTTTTGTCAAAGCTTGCCAGAAATAAATGGACTTCTAGAAAACACTGATTATGTTAGTCTCTCCCAAGTTGTCAACTGCAAACGCCGCGGCCGAAGAAGTACAACAAAATGCACTGTCAGTGCCAACATGTTGCACTCAACACACCCCATAAGTCACCGGTGTCAAACTCAGTTCTGGCTCGCGAAAGCCTGGAAAAAATGGCTTTCAATAAAATATTTTTTTACTTAATGCATTCGTTCTCTCAATTTTGGCAGAAAAACAATGCATATTTTAAACTTTAAACATATCTGATCATGCCAAGTATATTGCTATATACTTTCAGAGGTGGGTAGTAACGCGCTACATTTACTCCGTTACTCTACTTGAGTAACTTTTGGGACAAATTGTACTTCTAAGAGTAGTTTTAATGCAACATACTTTTACTTTTACTTGAGTATATTTATAGAGAAGAAACGCTACTTTTACTCCGCTACTTTTACTCCGCTACTTTTATCTTCATTCAGCTCGCTACTCGCTACTAATTTTTATCGATCTGTTAATGCACGCTTTGTTTGTTTTGGTCTGTCAGACAGACCTTCATAGTGCCTGCGTTTCAACAAATACAGTCACTGGTGACGTTCACTCCATTCCACCAATCAGATGCAGTCACTGGTGACGTTGGACCAATCAAACAGAGCCAGGCGGTCACATGACCTGACTTAAACAAGTTGAAAAACGTATTGGGGTGTTACCATTTAGTGGTCAATTGTACGGAATATGTACTGTACTGTGCAATCTACTAATAAAAGTTCCAATCAATCAATCAAAAGTGTGAAGGAAAAAAGATCCTTTTTTTATTTCAACCGTACATCCCGTCAAAAGCCTAAAGACTGACTGCACAGTTCCTGTCTTCACAATAAAAGTGCCGCTCCATCGCGCCTGCGCTTTCAAAATAAGAGTCTCCGAAAGCCAGCGCAAACAAGCTAGCAAGCTACGGAGTTTGCCGCCAATGTATTTCTTGTAAAGTGTATAAAAACGAATATGGAAGCTGGACAAATAAGATACCAAAAACCAACCACTTTCATGTGGTATTAGACAGAAAGGAGGAACTTTTTTTCTCCTCCATTTGAAAACGAGGACGTTTGTCATCACTACTGTCTGATTCCAATCAATGCAAGTCATCAGAATCAGGTAATACACCAACTTATATTCTTGTCTTCATGAAAGAAAGGAATCTATATGTGTTAAACATGCATGTATATTCATTAAAACACCTTTAACATGTAAACAAAAACGGCAAAATAAATAAATATAAATGATATACTGTATATATCAATGTATGTATATATATATGTGTGTGTATATATATATATATATATATATGTGTGTGTGTGTGTGTGTATATATATACATTATGTATATGTGTATATATATATATATATATATATATATGTGTGTGTGTGTGTGTGTGTCCATCCATCCATCCATGCATCTTCTTCCGCTTATCCGAGGTCAGGTCGCGGGGGCAGCAGCTTAAGCAGGGAAGCCCAGACTTCCCTCTCCCCAGCCACTTGGTCCAGCTCCTCCCGGGGGATCCCGAGGCGTTCCCAGGCCAGCCGGGAGACATAGTCTTCCCAACGTGTCCTGGGTCTTCCCCGTGGCCTCCTACCGGTCGGACGTGCCCGAAACACCTTCCTAGGGAGGCGTTCGGGTGGCATCCTGACCAGATGCCCGAACCACCTCATCTGGCTCCTCTCCATGTGGAGGAGCAGCGGCTTTACTTTGAGCTCCCCCCGAATGACAGAGCTTCTCACCCTATCTCTAAGGGAGAGACCCGCCACTCGGCGGAGGAAACTCATTTGGGCCGCTTGTACCCGTGATCTTGTCCTTTCGGTCATGACCCAAAGCTCATGACCATAGGTGAGGATGGGAACGTAGATCGACCGGTAAATCGAGAGCTTTGCCTTCCGGCTCAGCTCCTTCTTCACCACAACGGTGTGTGTATATATATATATATATATGTGTGTGTGTGTATATATATATATGTGTGTGTATATATATATATATATATATATGATATGTGTGTGTATGTTACTCATCAGTTACTCAGTACTTGAGTAGTTTTTTCACAACATACTTTTTACTTTTACTCAAGTAAATATTTGGGTGACTACTCCTTACTTTTACTTGAGTAATAAATCTCTAAAGTAACAGTACTCTTACTTGAGTACAATTTCTGGCTACTCTACCCACCTCTGTATACTTTATTGCAAAACTATTTTTGTGAGATAAAAACAAATAAGTAAATAAGTTACAGTCTCCCACCACGCTCTAAGGTACAGCCCCACGCGCTCCTCTATTTATTCAGGAGTTCCCTAGTTAACATCACTGAGGCTGCCTCTAAAGGGAGGGGTTACACATATCACGCGAGCAACTCGGCACGCACTATACGTGATTATTCAGAACGGAATGTGCTGGGGGCCTTGTGATTTCGCCCTGTCTCTGCTTTGTCCGCGCGTTGTCGTCTTATCTTCGTTGAGGTACTTGACGTCCGCCCTTGGCTGTTTAGCAGGCAGGGTCTGGAAAGAGAAACTGCTGCTGCGGGCAACTTGCAGTGGAAGATAACAAGTAGTGTGCCTTTGCACAGATATAAAAGTACAACTTGAGCACAATTGATAATAACTATAGCAACGGCCTTCAAGCATAAGGGTTGTGTGATAACTTATACATGATTATTCTAACAGTACTGATGAAAGTTTTCAATTTGAGAAACGGCAAGTGTGTTTTCCCCCACCACCCTCACCCCAGCCAAGAGCTCTCGTACTCGTCGTCGTTTCACGGTACACTTCCAGTAGTAGAGTTTGACCTCTGCCCTGAGTAATCCCTACTCCTGGCAGATGCTGACCACAGACTTAGCAGAGGATTTAGCAAGCAGGTTATGTTCAGCTTCACTCCACCCTTGCTTGATTCTTGAATGGAATGGCCAGAAAGACAGCGGTGAAGTTCCTTGCTCGTGTTCTCATGTGCTGCACTATAATGATGGTTGTTGTTTGAAGTCCACCTAATGTGTCCTTCCCTCTCTCTCCTCAGCGAGGACAAAGGGCTCTTCCCACCGTGCCAAGGTAGGCTAATAGATATTCTTTCCATGACCTCGTCAACCATGCTGCTCTTCTTCCCTTACATGTGGAACACTGAAGTGAGGACATCGCTGGTGAGTGAGGAACTCTCTGGGGGGAAAAATGGACACTTTCAGTTTGTTAGCGTGACCCAAGTTTGCATATGTACCAGATGCGCCGAAACAGAAGAAGAAGAGAGTGAAAAAGGAAGTCAACGAAGCAGACGACGCAGATGGTGAGCGGCGTCCTCAAATCTCATGTGAAATGTATCTGCTCTCTTCTCATGTCTTCACGCATGCTTTTCAGAGCAGGCAATGCAGATGGAAGGCCTTGGCAGCAGGAGGACTTCTGCAGTTGAAGAAAATGTTTCCCTGGAAACAACTACTGATGCTCCTCCTCAAAGGAAGAAGAAGAAGAAAAAGGTCTCGTCTTTAGGTAGAGTCAAATCAAAACAAATACAATATTTACAAGCGGTGTTGTGATGGAGCTTTTAACTCAAAACACTTGTATCTCAAACCAACCATTGATAATAATGGTAATGGTAAATGGTAAATGGGTTATACTTGTATAGTGCTTTTCTACCTTTTTAAGGAACTCAAAGCGCTTTGACACTATTTTCCACATTCACCCATTCACACACACATTCACACACTGCCATGCACGGCGCTAACCAGGCCCCCCCCCATTTTCTACCACTTGTTCCCATTAGGATATATATATATATATATATATATATATATATATATATATATATATATATTAGAGATGCGCGGTTTGCGGGCACAACCGCGGAGTCCGCGGATTATCCGCGGATCGGGCGGATGAAATAAAAAAAAAAAAGATTTTATCCGCGGGTCGGGTCGGGCGGTTGAAATAAAAAAAAATTAGATTTTAAATAGATTCAGGCGGGTGGCAGTTAAACCAATTGGGAAATATATATACATAGTTAAATGTTGTTACCCACATACGAAAAACGAGCAGGCACCTGCAGCATATGCCACAACAGAAGAAAAAAAAAAAAAAGAGATGGACACTTTTACGGAGCGGAGAAGGGACGCCTCGCCGGGGTCCGGGACCGAGGCCCCTTCCCCCGAGAGGGCCCCACCGGGAGCCGTAGCTGAGGCGATCCGCGAGAAGGGCCCGACGCACGTCCAGGGTCACCACCGCGCCCACCGCACCGACACCCCGCCTCGTCCGCCTTCGCCGCGGCCGGCGTCACGCGCAGCAGGTAAGCAGCTTACCTGCCCGCCACCCCCGTGGCCGGGGGCTCCTAACAGGGGTCACTCCGCGCGCAGTGCGCTCACGAAAGGGGTGGGGCTCACCCTGGTTGATATAGACAGCAGGACGGTGGCCATGGAAGTCGGAACCCGCTAAGGAGTGTGTAACAACCCACCTGCCGAATCAACTAGCCCTGAAAATGGATGGCGCTGGAGCGTCGGGCCCATACCCGGCCGTCGCCGGCAGCGAGACGCGCTTGGAAGTGCACTCAGCGCGGCTCCCATATGATTGCGCACTGGTGTGCGTCTGGGCCGTGACAGCGTGGCACGCGAATGTCTGTGCTGCATTGGATCAGTCTCCTTTCTTTAACAGGCAAAAGCTTTATAACCTCACTAATGCCTTGCATCGTCTATATTAGATATATAACAACGGGCGGGTGCGGGCTGGTGCGGTTCTGATCAAATGTTAGATCGGGTGGATGGCGGATGGTTGACGACTTTCTGATGCGGTTGCGGATGAAATAATTGCCTATCCGCGCATCTCTAATATATATATATCCATCCATCCATTTTCTACCGCTTATTCCCTTCGGGGTCGCGGGGGGCGCTGGAGCCTATCTCAGCTACAATCGGGCGGAAGGCGGGGTACACCCTGGACAAGTCGCCACCTCATCGCAGGGCCAACACAGAAAGACAGACAACATTCACACTCACATTCACACACTAGGGCCCATTTAGTGTTGCCAATCAACTTATCCCCAGGTGCATGTCTTTGGAGGTGGGAGGGGCCTATCCCCAGGTGCATGTCTTTGGAGGTGGGAGGAAGCCGGAGTACCCGGAGGGAACCCACGCAGTCACGGGGAGAACATGCAAACTCCACACAGAAAGATCCCGAGGCCGGGATTGAACTCACGACTACTCAGGACCTTCGTATTGTGAGGCAGACGCACTAACCCCTCTTCCACCGTGCTGCCTATATATATATATATATATATATATATATATATATATATATATATATATATATATATACAGTCGCAATCAAAAGTGTACATACACTTGTAAAGAACATAATGTCATGGCTGTCTTGAGTTTCCAATCATTTTTTAATTTTTTTAATTTATTTTATTTTTTAATTTTTTTGTCCTGTCCAGCTTCTCAGGCAAATCATATAGTAGATGTAGATGCCCATATTGGCTGTTCAGATTTACTTTACAAAAGAGAAGTGTAGGATACTTCTCTTGTTGCCTTATTTGTATTTGACTTTATTAAATGTATTTATATTATCATTTAGTGCAGCCGGGCCGGAGCAGGAGGGGATAGAAAGAGAGAAAAAAAGAAGGCAGAGGGGGAAATTGTGGGGACAAGAGGGGGATTAGACAGAGAGACAAAAACAACAACAGCAAACACAACAGTAACAACAATAAAGCAACATCAGCAAATACGACATGTACAAATATGATGGTAAAAGTGATAGCAAATAAGCAGTTAGCGAAATAAATAATAATACAGAAATGACAATGAGCATTATTACACTACAAATGGATCAATACAGATACCAATAGAGATATCACTATTGATAATGAACAATACTAATAATTTACCTTTATTATCAACAATACAGTTGTTCAAATGCAACAATACATATACGTAATGATAACTTGAGTTAAAAAAGAATGCACAAAATGGAGGAGACGAAAGAGAAGCAACCTATATTAACCTTGTAGATTGTTATAGTAACATTAGGTTAAGCTTTGTCAGTGTGCCATGTGTTACCCAGTTTACCCTAGGGCAACAACGTTTCAATCATTTCTACAACTCTTATTTTTTTGTGATGTAGTGATTGGAGCACATACTTGTTGGTCACAAAAAACATTCATGAAGTTTGCTTCTTTTATGAATTTATTATGGCTCTACTGAAAATGTGAGGGTCAAAAGTATACATACAGCAATGTTAATATTTGCTTACATGACCCTTGGCAAGTTTACCTGCAATAAGGCAGCCATCCACAAGCACCTTATTGTAGTGAAACTTGCCAAGGGACATGTAAGCACACATTTTTAGTAGATCCATAATAAATTCATAAAAGAAGCAAACTTCATGAATGTTTTTGGTGACCAACAAGTATGTGCTCCAATCACTACATCACAAAAAAATAAGAAATGATTGGAAACTCAAGACAGCCATGACATGATGTTCTGTACAAGTGTATGTACACTTTTGATTGCGACTGTATATATATATATATATATATATATATATATATATATATATATATATAAAATGTATATTTATTTTGCCGTTTTTGTTTACATATATACAGTATATATATATATATATATATACTTATACTTATACTTATATATATATATACATATATATATATATATATATATATATATATATTAGGGGTGTGGGGAAAAATTGATTAGAATTCGAATCGCGATTCTCACGTTGTGGGATTCAGAATCGATTCTCATTTTTAAAAAATCTATTTTTTGTATTTATTTTATTTTATTTTATTTTTTAATTTTTTTTAAAATGAATCAATCCAACAAAACAATACACAGCAATAACATAACAATGCAATCCAATTCCAAAAGCAAAGCCGACCCAGCAACACTCAGAAGTGCAATAAACAGAGCAATTGAGAGGAGACACAAACACGACACAGAACAAAACAAAAGTAGTGAAACAAAAATGAATATTATCAACAACAGTATCAATATTAGTTACAATTTCAACATAGCAGTGATTAAAAATCCCTCATTGACATTATCATTAGACATTTATAAAAAAAGAACAATAGTGTCACAGTGGCTTACACTTGCATCACATCTCATAAGCTTGACAACACACTGTGTCCAATATTTTCACAAAGATAAAATAAGTCATATTTTTGCTTCATTTAATAGTTCAAACAAATGTACATTATTGCAATCAGTTGATAAAACATTGTCCTTTAAAATTATAAAAGCTTTTTACAAAAATCTACTACATGTCAGCAGACTGGGGTAGATCCTGCTGAAATCCTATGTATTGAATGAATAGACAATCCTTTTGAATTGGGGAAAAAAATTGTTTTTGAATCGAGAATTGTGTTGAATTGAAAAGAAATTGATTTTGAATCGAATCGTGACCCCAAGAATCGATATTGAATCGAATCGTGGGACACCCAAAGATTCACAGCCCTAATATATATATATATATATATATATATATATATATATATATATATATATATATGAGATAGATCACCTCAACTTGGTCATTTAAAAAGTAGCCCACCTGCTGAAAGAGTGTGGGCACTCCTGAACTAGAGTGTTTTCATTAAGTCATGTAATAATAATAATAGAGAAGACTTGTATGGCATCTCCTTACAGCTGCTTCTCTGTCACACACACCATCAAGTCCACACACTCAATCACGTTTGAGATGCTTTTGTCCTTGAATTCAATGGTGGACACCTGCTTCTTCTTTGCAACATTGTCCCTCACACTCCATCTCTTTGTTCCAATGCTTGGAAAACAAAGTTATGTCCATCTCTAGCTATAAGCTAATGCTAGGGAGTGGATCTTCTGGGGTTCACTGTGACATTTGCTACGCCAACAAATGGTGGGGATGCTTGCATTTTACATGTTTGCTTGCAACTTAAAGCGTAGGGACAGCTCTTATCTCAAAACACTCTTAAGTTGGGGCACTTGTAAGTTGAGGCACTACAGCAAATATATCCCAGGCTGCAAATGAGAGATGTTTGTGTTTGCACTTTTAGATCTTGAAGATGACCAAACTGACCTGATGAATGGAGATGCAGCAGATCAGACCAAGAAGAAGAAAAAGTAAGACACAGTCAATCTTTCACTTGATTTGGATGACAGCTGGACAGTGTATATGTGCTGTGTCCCAGAGAAGTACTTGCATCAGTGCACTTCATGAAGTCAAGTGTGTTGTCACGTTCAAACACCGAGGACATCTATTAAACAAGACAAAAGGCAAGGAATCAAACAGAGACAGAATTCAATTTGGACTCAATATTGAGGAGAGACATGGCCACTGCACTCTCTGTACAGTCCTGCACCACGCTCTGACAAAGAAGGTTTTCGTCTCCTCCTTTATTCAGATGTTCAATGTTCACGCACCAACACATGTCACAGCAGGAATGGGAAGTATGTAAAACAGTCATTGTTTTCGGTCGCTTTGAAGACCAAGAAGAGGATTTCTCGGGCTTGGGCTCTTCCTGGATCCAGCTGGGGCAGGTGTTGGAGGACAATGGATAACCCCTCCCGTCTCCTGACCACAGCAACTTCAAGAGGGCAGCGGGTCGTAATTAGCGTTGACCTCGGTTACCAAATAGTTGGAAGAGAGTTTGTGAAATACTTCAGAGAGAGTTCGTTTAACACTTCAAAGAGAGTTCCTCTGGAAGTTGAGCAGATCCTGCCATCTGTCCGTGTTGAAATCACAGTGGCGTTTCACGAGCCTTCTTCCTCTTGTTAGGCCTCGAAAGACAGCATTCATAATACAACGTTTCTTTTGTGATAACTTACAAACAATTATTCCAACATGTGCACACAACTGCACTCCATCATGGTGTCTTATTGCATAATTGCCAATAGATGCACTGAATGAAGCAAAATATTGACGTTTAGTATCTGAAATACACAAGTACTAAAGTGCGTTATTATCCTGCCATCTGATGAGTAACAATGAAGATGACATCATCCTGTGATTTGCATAATTGGCCAAGCAAAGAAATATGTTTCAATTGGGGTAGAGGGCCTAGCAGGAGCCGCTGCCCCGTGTTTATGTTCAGAGTCTCCAAAAGACCCCAATAAGACCAGAAGAAAAAATGTTGCTAGATTGATTGCTTCTTGCTTTTTTAAAAAAAAGACAAACTATGGAGAAAATATACAAAACCACAAATCAGTGAAGTTGGCATGTTGTGTGTTGCAACTTATATTCAATTGAATAGACTGCAAAGACAAGATATTTCATGTTCACACTGAGAAACTTCTTTTTTTTGTTGCAAATAATCATCAACTTAGAATTTAATGGCAGCAACACATTGCAAAAAAGGCATTTTTACCAGTGTGTTACATGGCCTTTCCTTTTAACAACACTCAGTAAAAGTTTGGGAACTGAGGAGACACATTTTTGAAGTGGAATTCTTTCCCATTCTTGCTTGATGTACAGCTTAAGTTGTTCAACAGTCCGGGGGTCTCCGTTTGATGCTTCATAATGCGCCACACATTTTCAATGGGAGACAGGTCTGGACTACAGGCAGGCCAGTCTAGTACCCGCACTCTTTTACTATGAAACCACGCTGTTGTAACACGTGCAGAATGTGGCTTGGGTATGGTCTTGCTGAAATAAGCAGGGGCGTCCATGATAACGTCGCTTGGATGGCAACATATGTTGCTCCAAAAGCATTAATGGTGCCTTCACAGATGTGTAAGTTACCCATGTCTTGGGCACTAATACACCCCCATACCATCACACATGCTGGCTTTTTACACTTTGACCCTAGAACAGTCCGGATGGTTCTTTTCCTCTTTGGTCCGGAGGACGCGACGTCCACAGTTTCCAAAAATAATTTGAAATGTGGACTCGTCAGACCACAGAACACTTTTCCACTTTGCATCAGTCCATCTTTGATGAGCTTGGGCCCAGCGAAGCCGGCAGCATTTCTGGGTGTTGTTGATAAATGGCTTTGGCTTTGGCATAGTAGAGTTTTAACTTGCACTTACAGATGTAGCGACCAACTGTAGTTACTGACAGCGGTTCATGTGGTGATATCCTTTACACACTGGTGTCTCTTTTTGATGCAGTAACGCCTGAGGGATCGAAGGTCATGGGCATTAAATGTTGGTTTTCGGTTTTTCCGCTTATGTGTAGAGATTTCTCCAGATTCTCTGAACCTTTCGATGATATTACGGATGAGAAATTGTTCTTAAACTTTTGGACAATTTGCTCAGGCATTTGTTGACAAAGTGGTGACCCTCGCCCCGTCCTTGTTTGTGAATGACTTGAGCATTTCATGGAAGCTGTTTTTATACCCAAGCATGGCACCCACCTGTTCCCAATTAGCCTGTTCACTTGTGGGATGTTCCAAATAAGTCTTTGATGAGCATTCCTCAACTTTCTCACTCTTTTTTGCCACTTGTGCCAGCTTTTTTAAAACATGTTGCAGGCATCAAATTCCAAATGAGCTAATATTTGCAAAAAATTCAGTTCAAACGTTAAGTATCTTGTCTTTGCAGTCTATTCAATTGAATATAAGTTGAAAAGGATTTGTTGTATTCTCTTTTTATTTCACCATTTACACAGCGTGACAACTTCACTGCTTTTGGCTTTTATACAAGTTGGCATCACTGAGTCCTGTTCTGCATTTCATATCCTCTGGCAGATCAGGTGAATATGTGAGGTGTGTTAAGAAGTGGATTTGTAACAACACGCTACATTCACAGACAGTCCCATCATGATGTGTTTATGAGCGAGGGCAAACTAACTGTGGCGGCAAATGAATGTAAGAGAAAGACTGGTGCAACATTGAGGTTCTGAAGGCACACTTCATCAGTGTGTACACACTTATGCATTCAGAAGTGTACTTTGAGACACAGGCCAGTGAAGTGCACTCGCCATTGTAGCTCTTTTAAGTGCAACAATGTGTCAGGTTCAAACACTGATGACATCTATTAATCAGACAAGAAGCAAGGAATCATGCAGAGACAGAGTTCAATTTAGCTCATGAGGAGAACGCATGGATCTGCACACTTAGTCACAGTCTCGCCCTACGCTCTAAGGTTCAGCTCCTGCGTCCCTCTATTTATTCAAGAGTTCCACAGTCAACAACACTAAGGCCGCCTCTAAAAGGAGTGGTCACATATATTATGCAAAGCAGGTCCAGGACGCACAATACGTGACGGAATGTGCTGGGGGCCTTGTGATTTCGCAGACAAGAAGCAAGGAATCATGCAGAGACAGAGTTCAATTTAGCTCATGAGGAGAACGCATGGATCTGCACACTTAGTCACAGTCTCGCCCTACGCTCTAAGGTTCAGCTCCTGCGTCCCTCTATTTATTCAAGAGTTCCACAATCAACAACACTAAGGCCGCCTCTAAAAGGAGTGGTCACATATATTATGCAAAGCAGGTCCAGGACGCACAATACGTGACGGAATGTGCTGGGGGCTTTGTGATTTCGTCTGCGTGTTGTCATCTTATGTTCGTTGAGGTCCTTGAAGTCCTTGGCTGTTAGCGGGCTAAAAGAAAAACCTGCGGCTGAGGCCACCCCTCAGACAAGAAGTTTTTGTCCTTGCACAAATAGAAAAGTCTAACTTGAGCACAATAGCTAATAACTAATTCAACAGACTTTAAGCATCCTAAAGTTAGTGTGATAATATAAACATAATTATTCTAACATTATGGAGTACAGACTGTGCTCTGCATTCTCAGTGTGGACGCGCTCATGCCCTCAAAATACTGACGTGCGCAATGTGAGACACATCAATTGTTTCCCCCCCACTGCAGGAAGACAAAAGTTGTGGAATCGTCATTTCCCGACGGACTGGATGTAGAGGAAGATGATGTTGTCACAGACACGGCCTCTCCTATACCGCAACAATCCCTATTCTCCGCCCCGCAAGGACAGAGCCAGCCTGTCGGGAAGGTCTTTGTAGAGCGCACCAGTGAGTGATGGAATGTATACACACTGCAAAAAGTCAATGTTCAAAAACAAGAAAAAAATAATAATAAAAAATGAGGGGTATTTTATTTGAACTAAGCGAAATGATCTGCCAATAGAACAAGAAAATTTGGCTTGTCAAGACTTTCCAAAACAAGTCAAATAAGCTAACCTCAATTAACCCAAATATAGCTTAAAATAAGTATATTCTCACTAATAACAAGTGCACTTTTCTTGGTAGAAAAAACAAAAAAGAGACCTTTTTGCTCAATATGTTGAAAAATATTCTTAAATGAAGTTAATGCTAGTGCCATTATTTTGACATAATGATATTTTTCCATGGATAACATGACATCATCGCGCCAAGTGCGTGCTCTTTCAGTCAATTAGTGTGCATATATACAGCCCGGGCCAAAATTGTGAATTTGAATAATTTATCTGAATGTGCATGAACTATTTCTGTTTGAAATGTTAAATGTTTAAATATTAACTGTCAGTTTACTGTACTGTGCCAACTGTACTACTATATGAGTACTAGAGATAGGCGGATAGGCAATTATTTCATCCGCAACCGCATCAGAAAGTCGTCAACCATCCGCCATCCACCCGATCTAACATTTAATCAGAACCGCACCCGCCCGTTGTTATATATCTAATATAGACGATGCAAGGCATTAGTGAGGTTATAAAGGAGACTGATCCAATGCAGCACAGACATTCGTGTGCCACGCTGTCACGGCCCAGACGCACACCAGTGCGCAATCATATGGGAGCCGCGCTGAGCGCACCTCCAAGTGCGTCTCGCTGCCGGCGACGGCCGGGTATGGGCCCGACGCTCCAGCGCCATCCATTTTCAGGGCTAGTTGATTCGGCAGGTGGGTTGTTACACACTCCTTAGCGGGTTCCGACTTCCATGGCCACCGTCCTGCTGTCTATATCAAGCAGGGTGAGCCCCACCCCTTTCGTGAGCGCACTGCGCGCGGAGTGACCCCTGTTACGCGCCCCCGGCAACAGGGGTGGCGGGCAGGTAAAAGCTGCGCGGGCGGAGCGCGCGGAGTGACCCCTGTTACGAGCCCCCGGCCACGGGGGTGGCGGGCAGGTAAGCTGCTTACCTGCTGCGCGTGATGCCGGCCGCGGCGAAGGCGGACGAGGCGGGGTGTCGGTGCGTTGGGCGCGGTGGTGACCCTGGACGTGCGTCGGGCCCTTCTTGCGGATCGCCTCAGCTACGGCTCCCGGTGGGGCCCTCTCGGGGGAAGGGGCCTCGGTCCCGGACCCCGGCGAGGCGTCCCTTCTCCGCTCCGTAAAAGTGTCCATCTCTTTTTTTTTTTTTCTTCTGTTGTGGCATATGCTGCAGGTGCCTGCTCGTTTTTCGTATGTGGGTAACAACATTTAACTATGTATATATATTTCCCAATTGGTTTAACTGCCACCCGCCTCAATCTATTTAAAATCTAATTTTTTTTTATTTCAACCGCCCGACCCGGCCCGCGGATAAAATCTAATTTTTTTTTATTTCAACCGCCCGATCCGCGGATAATCCGCGGACTCCGCGGTTGTGTCCGCAAACCGCGCATCTCTAATGAGTACCTATTTTCTATTGTTTCATTGAAAATAAAACAGCAAAGTCCATTTGGCTGTCATCTGTTTTAATTATGAGACACAATTGTGTCAAAGTCATGATTTTTATTTCATGCTTGAAATAATAAATGATTACTTTAAAAAAAGCAGTTTTATACTTGTGAGTGTTGATGACACAGCTTTGCAACACTTGATATTCTAGTTTCAAGCATGTTTTACTCAATATAGGTCATCAAATCTCACCAACAAGCTGTAATATCTTACTGAGATCATTTAGGAGCAAAACCTTTAAAACAAGTAAAACACTCTAACATAAAATCTGCTTAGTGAGAAGAATGATCTTATCAGACAGAAAATAAGCAAATATCACCCTTATTTGACATATTTCATCTTACTTAGATTTCACTTTTTGCAGTGCACACACACACACACACACACACACACACATACATGTCGTGCCTACTTTGTGTGGACCCACGTTTGGTTAGTAGGTTGGGAGGGCCCCCCTTTCCACTATATCTACCACTAGATGGGAGTAGAGAGTTGCAACCTCACTTCAGAATGCAAAACACACAAAGTAAAAAAAAATATTTTACTTTTGTAGTTGTGAGG